>NC_064848.1:125767357-126067357 GCF_024139225.1 Suncus etruscus | reverse complement strand
GTCCGTCCACTTGCAAGGCAGACACCTTACCTCTAGCGCCACCTTCCCGGCCCCAAAACACACTTTTTTGGGGGGGGTCACACCCAGCAATGCTCAGGGGTTATTCCTGGCTCTATGCTCAGAAATCACCCCCGGAAGGCTAGGGGGACCACATGGGATACCGGGATTCGAACCAGCGACCTTCTACATGCAAGGCAAACGCCTTACTGCTGTGCTATCTCTCCAGCCCCTCAGTAAACTCTTGATCCAGATTCCTGTTTTATATCTTCTACATTCCAGTTGTGTGATCTTTTATCCACAATTCCCTCCTTGGCAAAGGAAAACAGCAATGCCAAGGAAAACAGTTATGGTAAAGAGCATAAGTTACACTTGTTTTAATTGTTGTGAATAAACTACTTCTGGGCAGAGATAGCAATACAAATTTATTATTCAAGGCAGATCCCATAAAAACAATGCTCTAAGGAACACCAGAAGGACTAATTCTGTCCAGGGAAGATTAAAGAAGTTTCACAAAAGAGAGGGTCAATGATCTAAGCTTTGATATATGGGAATATTCAGATTAGCAGAAGATAAAGCAAAATATCTTCTAAGCTGAAGGAACCAATATTGGAGGAACAAATAATAAAAAGAATCAGGGTATAGGGGTCATCATGGTCAAAAGAAGAAAGTTTCCAGGTTTATGTTATAAAATTGCAATTAGAATTCATTCCCAGTTTAAAATAAATCTGTTGGGGCCGGGCGGTGGCGCTGGAGGTAAGGTGCCTGCCTTGCCTGCGCTAGCCTAGGACGGACCGCGGTTCGATCCCCCGGCGTCCCATATGGTCCCCCAAGAAGCCAGGAGCAACTTCTGAGCACATAGCCAGGAGTAACCCCTGAGCGTCACAGGGTGTGGCCCAAAAACTAAAAAAAAAAAATAAATAAATAAATAAAATAAATCTGTTAGAATTATATGGAAGGCTAAAGAGAGAATCTGTGAGAAGATATGAAATGAAAGAGCGAGAGAGAGAGAAAGAGAAAGAGAGGAGACAGAAAGAAAAGAGAGATGCATACAAATTCCAGGAAGAGTGTAGGGAAAAAGCAAAGTATAACAATTGGGGAGAAGAGATATTGAAGATGGGTTCATTTATTTTCAGCATAAAAACTCACTTGACTATTCAATAAAATGAAGATCTGCAAATAAATAAAATAGAAAAAAGGGAAATACGAACATTCTCATTTCCTGGAGGAGACTGGAACAAGGAGATTAAGAGTGCAAGTAAAAGAAGAAATTAGACTTGAAATAGGGAAATAAATACATAAAAAAATAAATATTTTTAAAGCAATGACTTCCTGGAGACTGAAAATAGAAGGTCCTATAACTGGTCATGTAATATTTTATCTTATTTATTTATTTTGGAAAGGGTGGGATATACCCAGCAGTGCTTAGGGAATATTCCTCACTCTGTGCTCAAGAGTGATCCCTTATGGTGCGCATGGGGCCATACGATGAACTGATCTAGGGTTGACTGTATACAATATAAGCACCCTAACTGTTCTTTCTGGCCCTTAGTGTCGCATTTTTTGATTGTTTTGGGGTCACACCCGGTGGCACTTAGGGGTTACTCTTGGCTTTGTGCTCAGGAATTGCTCCTGGCAGGCTCAAGGGACAATATGGGATGCCGGGATTCGAATCACCATCCGTCCTGGGTCTGCTGCATGCAAGTCAAACCCCCTAACACTGTACTATCTCTCCGGCCCCTTAGTGTAGTATTTTAATGGCCAAGCCTGGGGTCCCAGCAGAACTAAAAAGGAAATTTGTAGATAGCTAAGGCCTCTGCTATTAAAAGTAAAATAAGTTTCCAGTCTTTGGAAATGAAGTGATTAAATGGTTATGACTCTCTGACTATACTTTGAGGGTTTAGAAATAAAAGCTAATTCAGATCTATCTGGGAAAATCTTAAATGTTTTATGTGTTGTTTTCATCATTATTTAAAAAATTGGCAGGTCAAGAAACTGGAGGGTTCGTTTGGTACATATAGTGAGTTAGTTCAGAATGATGACAAAGGAAGGGATGAGAGAACTTTCTCTGTTTATTGGAGAACATGAAAAACTATCCAATATTATAGAAAAGAGAATGATGCACATGAACCTAAATTTGTTTCAATTGGTTTGTTCACAAAAGTGTTGCATAAATATTTGGGAAACGGCGCTGTAGACTAAGGGGAATATGGGTCCTTTTCCTTGGACAAGAACAATCTCCACATGATGGATCACAAAGAAAAAGCTGTCATCAATAATGTTTTAAAAAGGCTGTTTTAGGGGCCGGAGAGATAGCATAGAGGTAAGGCATTTGCCTTTCATGCAGAAGGTCGGTGGTTTGAATTCCGGCATCCTATATGGTCCCCTGAACCTGCCAGGAGTGATTTCTGAGCATAGAGCCAGGAGTAACACCTGAGCAATGCTGGTGTGACCCCAAAACAAAAACAAAAACAACAAACAAAAAAAGGCTGGAGAGATAGTATGGAGGTAGGGCGTTTGCCTTGCATGCAGAAGGATAGTGGTTCGAATCCTGACATCCCATATTGTTCCCGGAGCCAGCCAGGAGTGATTTCTGAGCACAGAACCAGGAGTAACCCCTGAGCGCTGCCAGATGTGTGTGATCCAAAAACAAAACAAACAAACAAACAAAGACTGTTTTGGTGACAACAAGTAGAAATTCATTCAAAAATTCTGGACAAGGGCTGCAGAAATAGCATGATGGTAAAGTGTTTGCCTTGCATGCAGAAGGACGGTGGTTCAAATCCCGCCGAGTCTGCTAGGGGCGATTTCTGAGCATAGAGCCAGGAGTGACCCCTGAGCTCTGCCGGTTGTGATCCAAAAACAAAACAAAAAGGAAACAAAGTGTAACTGATTCAGATGAACTGACATTTCAACACAAATGTTGATTGCATAGGAAAGAGAAAGAAATAGTTCAAATGGCCTGGCATGGACAAAGTTTCAATTTTGACCCTTGTACTCTAGGGTGGAATTTTGAACCATTGTATCTGCATAGCCACTGTGAAATATTCCCCATAGTAGTCCTAGAAATACTAAGCACAACATTGGAAGCAAAGAGAGATATAAAGAGAAAAATGAAAATGAAAAGGGTGATTATTATATCAACTCTTGATTTGTTTCTTTCACTTTGATGGCTTCTCTGTTTCTTTCCACACATCACCTTTTACTCCACCTTAGCCTCTCCCTTAACTCCTTTAAATTTCATATGGTCTCACCTAACTGTGGAAACCAATTCTTTATCCTGGATTTACACTTTCGTTGCTCTCCTTCTCTTCCATCTTGTTTAATGAAAGAAAAGAGCTAAGCTTTTGTATTAGGCATATCAAGGGCCTGGTTGACAATCTGATTGTCAGGTGTTTACCCTCCGGGAAATTCCATAGGACCCAAGTCCACAACCTAGAGACTATATTTGATAACAGAAACGTGGTTACGTGTTATTCAAAAGTCAAAACTTAATTCAATTCTGGGGTAGAGCAGGTATTAAAAGCATATCCAGGAAGTGCGTAATGAAATAGATTCAAGGGAAGATTTTCAAGGGACAGGGAGTCAGAGAGGAAAAAAAATATCATCTGGATGGTGATTCTACTTCTGCAATTGTCATGGGGACTGGGCTGGAGAGGGAATGGTGAACTGTATGGAGGCAATTATGTCTGATATCTAACCAGGACTGCCTACAGATCCATTCACAACTTTGAAGGAAATGAGCATCCTTGTCCAAGGGTAAAGTTAAGATGAAAGTTCTTTCAATGTTTTCCTTAAAGAGAATAAATGCGGGGCCGGGCGGTGGCGCTGGAGGTAAGGTGCCTGCCTTGCCTGCGCTAGCCTAGGACGGACCGCGGTTCGATCCCCCGGCGTCCCATATGGTCCCCCAAGAAGCCAGGAGCAACTTCTGAGCGCATAGCCAGGAGTAACCCCTGAGCGTCACAGGGTGTGGCCCAAAAACCAAAAAAAAAAAAAAAAAAGAGAATAAATGCAAGATCTGGTAAAAAAAAAAAAAAACTTCCCAAAATAAAAGTGTTGACAAACTAGAAAATGATTTGACACAGTATGACCTCTCAACTCAACCAGTGGTCCTGACCCTCCCTTCTTCCAGGGAATGATTCATACAGTTTCAGATATTTACACCCATTTATATTACCTTCCCTGGGTCTGGTTTCCCAAACTAGTCATTTTATCTGCCTATTCCAGGCTGGCCTGTGAAACTATGAAAGTATGCAGGACACGGGACTGCTATCATGTGGTAGCTGCTTGTTTTACAATGTTACTGCTTCCAGATAGCAACACAGAAACAGAATGGTCATGTGAAGGCAAAGCAAAAATAGAGATGGTATGTGTTGGTAATAACAAAGCATATGGACAGATTGAGAGAAGTAGAAGAGAGACATGGTCACAACAGTCTGGACCATATGCAAGAACAAACATGCTGGTTCTAAAAATACTATATTTTCTACTAAAAGGAACCAGAGCCCCTTTCAGGTGCAAAGAAAGTACAAAATAAACAGACTATCTTGTTTTGCCAGAAAGCAAGAAAATGATCTAAAAATTATGAGGATATGTCAAAATGACATAAACCAGACTGAATGGATTCATTCTAGCAAAATGTGGTACAGTTTGAGCATTGAAATCAAGGATGACCAGAGTTTATAGCCTATTGAACTTAATAGGAACTCATTAATTCTCTCAAGTATTAATAAATACACACATGAAGAGATTTTTCATGTGGAACTATGAATTGGCTGTGAATAGTTCTAGGAAAATATTTTAATGCCAATAACCAAACTACATTTACAAATGTATTGGTACCCAGTTAAACCCTAGGAAGTTAAAATCTCACCTGAAGCTTAGAAGTTATAAGATACATTCCCTCTTCCCTCTCCCCTCCCTCTATTTGCTCAATACTTACCAACCACCACCAATGAAACGATTACAAAAAGATATACAATCATGAGGCCATAAGTGGTGAGGACGATAGAGCTATATTAACATTGATCACTTTACATTAACAGATAGAATTTTAACTTCTTTTAATGGAAGGAAAAAATTTTGAAAAATTTTCCTACACATAACAGAGGACATCACATTAGATTTTAGGGTTCAGATATTTTATAGAAGAAATAAGAAAACAACTTGGATTAGATATAAATAAATTTCACAAAATTTGGTCTAGACATCTATTTTTATGGTAGAAAAAACTGGCTGTTATAATATAAACCTATTTAAGAATTTCAGTGTTATTTATAAGTATCTGGTAAGATATTTTCAATTTAAAATACATATATATGCATACATACATATATAGACACATATATATTTTAGCCATTCAGAGCTTACTCTTGGCAGTGTTCAGGAAATGAGCCATTTGTGTGCTGAGGATTGAACTTTGCTTATTTGCATGTAAAACAAGAAACTTAACTCCCTGTGCTATTTCTCTGGCCATAAATATAATTTTGAAGGCAAACATATTTAAGTCCAAAGTATACAAATATAAAAATTGTGACCCAAATGAAATTTAGTAGTCTTGCTGTACATATTAAAGGGCCCGTGATTTAGATCTGTTCTTATAAACATAAACCTAGAACCAGTCAGAGATATTAGGAGCTGGTGACATTAGCTCACTCTGTTTTTGTTTGGATCATTGGATAAAGCAGGTGGATCACCTGACACTCTGGGGTTACTCCTGGCTTTTCACTTAGAAATCGCTCCTGGCTTGGGGGACCATATGGGATGCCGGAGATTGATTGAACCCAGGTCCATCCTTGCCGTGTGCAAGGTAAACACCCTACTGATGCGCTATTGCTCCGGCCCCATTGAATGATCTTTTTGAGATATGTCTCTGACTATGATGATCCGTGACCATTAAGATACCATTAAGTGTCACATTTGACACTTTGATAAAATGGGTGATCAAAATACCAACTTGCTTGTAATTTGTTTACTTTTGGAACTTATCTTTTCCTAGAGTCCAGGACTTAGGACAAATATGGGAAAAGATGCTCGCAGGAGTGAAGAAATAAAAAAAGGAATCCTTATATATGAAGTTGCAATAGTGTCATTTGAATAGCTGATACCCCTCCTGGTGACAGCTGTAGACACATCAGAGCTGAGCCAGGTACTGTTCAGCTAACTGAAGTGCCCTGTAGGTTCTCTTTGCCCTCAAGAACTTTTCTGATAAATAGCTCTTGACCAGCTCCTAAAATGGCTACAAGACAACCCCAGAGATTGAGATGTATTTTGGACACAATCTCCTTCTCATTTCTCAAGGGTCCCAGGCTTTTGCCTTTGCAGCAGAGGGAGGTGGCAGTGCCCTGTCCAGTGCAGTCCCTTTTCCACTGAATATTCCTCCTTATCTGAGGGAACAGAAGTGTCTGGTGCTTGTCACACTGTGTTGGGTCATGGCAAAGAGACTCTGAAAGAGACATAAGAGGATAACAGAGCTGGCAAAATTGAAGAGGAGAAAAGTGGCTCTTGGCACATTCACCTCTGGGAATACTATTATAAGGCCGCTAGGGTATAACAATACTGTATGTCCAATTGTATTTACTCCCTGAAACAGTTAATGCGAAGGAGTTACTGGTGATACCTCATATCAGATGCTACTTGAGAATCCCAGTCTAGGAACTACCTATATGACCTTTTCTCCCAGAAGATTTTATCCTTCACCAAAGGCTAGAAATAAACTTGATTTTTCCTTCTTAATGAAAGGGAATATATGGTATATGTTGGATAAATTACTAAATGAGTAATTTGAGCAAAGAAAAAAGCTTGTGGCTCAACTTTGTGCATGGGTCTTCAAACAATTAGAAATAAAAATAATCATCATTGTAGGTCTTATTGAAATGACTGTCATGTGAAATTTCTAAACTGTTCTATTCATGATACTAAAAAATAGATGTTTAAGAGCACACTAGCCATGAAGACAGAAATAAATGAGTGTAGAGAACAAATTTCTTTGAACATTTCAAAATGAAGGAGGTTATGGTGTTTTGTCCATGGATTGTGGTACCATTGATAGATTCTGATACCATTGTCCTTTTTCCCAATTCCAAATCACCTTCCCTGGTCAAGGAGGCTACGCGTGTTCTAAATTATCACCCGCAGGTTACAAATAGTTCCAAACAGCTGTACCTTCTAGATCTCTCTCTCTCTCTCTCTCTACTCTAAGAGAATGCCAATATTATTTCCCTTGCCCAGGTAGCCTTTCTTACTGAAAGCCATGTCCTAGTTACAGGGTATAGAATAGAAAGGGAAGCAAACTTCTAGGAAAAACATGGAGCCAGGAAGGAACAGATAACTCTTTTAGGCCAACTTATGGCAGCCCATATTTAACATGGAATTCTAACTGTGGAATCAGAGCTATTCTGAAACATATGCCCAAGAGTGTAACGAGCTGTAATATATGAACTGATTTTGGAGTAATATGTAATATGCTTAACATAACATTGCAACCAGGGGAGCTATTTTTTAAGAATAGAACAATGAGGAGAATAAATATCATTGATAGAGAATGAGGGACATGGGAGTTTACAGCAAACAGGGGATTTTCTCACTCTGACATCAGATTCTGATAGTAGGAGGACCATTTTGCTTGTTACTAACCAGCTTTATATATATATATAAAGTAAAATAAAGCTGATTCAAAAGAAGATCCATAGGTCTGAGATGGTTGAAAATTTAACTTGTGGGGGTCAGTGCCACGGGGGCACTCATAGAATATTAGTTGCTGTCTGGCTACCACAATCTGAAACCAGCTCCTAATAGGCTCTCTCAGGCATTGTCACTGCATCTTGATGGATTATCATTTTTCTTGGATGACCAAAGAGAAAATAGAAGACTTGAATTAAGACAGCTGCTCCCAATCTTCATTTTTTCACTTTGTTCATCTGTTGCTATCAATGGACAGGGTCTAGGGAGATCCTCCTGGGGGTCCACAATAATCACCAAATGGAACTTCTAAGCAGTCTTGGAGTGGACCTAGGGCATTGGTGCCCTGTTAGGAGCACAGCTGAGTTCCATGGTTGAATGAGTCTGATTTCTCTTGGAATCCTCTCTGACAGGAATTAGGAATTCTCTTGGTCATGATAGATGAGAACATGCAACTTGTTTGTGCAACCTTCCTACTGGCTCGGCATTGGTCTGGTCCAAAGCCTTCCAAAAGGACTGTTGTGTAATGTTGGGGAGGATTCTTTATAGAAGGGATGATATCGTATGATTTTAAGTACTTCGTTAAACAATTTTTATGGGATTTCTTAGGGTTTCTGACATAGGATTTCCAAGAAAAGAGTAAGGGTTGCCATTTATCTCTCACCAAGCCATTTTTCTGGACCTGTGCTTCCTAATGTGGAATTAGTTTTGGGGTTATTCTTCTTTTTTCAAGTCCACACACAGCATTGAACTTATATTTATGCTGCCATGATCTTATGGAGAATCATTCGTTTACTGTCTCTTATTTTTACCTAAATGAATGGAGTTTGCTGAAGAGTGTGAGGTCTGACTTGCCTTTTGAAACCTGTTGACTTTTCAGGAGTATTTTGAGAGGCAGGGTCTACTGGTGGACAGCTGCACAGGCCTAAATGTCAGCTGATGCCTTGATCAGTTTCTACTGAAAAGACAATATGAGTGTGGAGTAATGAGCAGATGAGCTTGTACCCTATGGCTGAGTGCTTGATAGTTGGTGTTCAAACCTAGTTCCTTACTCCCATAGCTCTCAAAGATAATGATATCTGGATTGTTTCCAGGATGGTTTGGAGACTTATAAAGGCAATACACATTAAGTAACTGGGTAGTATCTGGCACATAGTGGAGTATGAAGGACAAAATCTGGACTACCAGTGAAATGACAAAGGAAGATGTGGGGAGAAAATACAAATTAACATTTCAACAATATGTTGCCCCTCTATCACAGATAATCTTTCTCAAAATATATTCATTTGCTCATGCTTCTTTACTCAAACATAACTTTTATGATTTCTTAGAGAATGTACAGGTTACAAATAATATTTCCCTAGATAAAGTATTAATTTGGCAACTTTTTCTTTTTTAAGAATAGTTTCTTTATATATTTTTCTAACTTTATTAATTTGGGGGGGGGTCTTTCTTTGGTCACACCCAGTAATCTCAGGGATTACTCCTGGCTCAATGCTCAGAAATAACCTCCAATACATGCAGTATAAGTGACCAAACTGGATTCAGCTGCATACAAAATAAGTACCTTAATCGCTGAAATATCTTAAGCTATATAACATAATTTGGTCAAGATTTCAGGAAAACACACAGAACACATTTAGCTGCTCTTCTGATAATAGATTTGATTTCATTTTAGTAATCTTTCCTTGATTTGTACAACAATGCTGATGGTTTAGTGACGTCTTCTCTTCTAGTCTGCCATTCCTACCAACATTTATTTAATATTCTTAAATGTAGACTAGTCAGTGTTGATAAGACTATAATGTGAAGTTCAGATTCCTGGTGGTTTAGTGGAAGACAGGCACTTGCTTATACAAGTGAAATATAGTGTGCTAACTGCTTCAATTCAAGATGCAATTTCTCAGGGCTTATTCCAGGCTCTGTTCTCAGGGATCATTGCTGGCAAGCTCAGGGGATCACATGGGGTTCAGGGATTGAACTCAGATTGGCCACGTACAAGGTAAACATTTTACTTGCTGTACTATACAACCCCAGTTTTCCCATTAATTAAATCATATAATTATATTAAATACTATTTTTCTTTCAGACCAATATCATTATTTTTGTTTGTTTTTATTTTGGGGCCACACCTGACGATGCTCGGGTACCATTCCTGGCTATGTGCTCAGCAATTGTTCCTGGCTCGGGGGACCATATGGGATATTGGGGGATCAAACCACAATCTGTCCTAGGTTAGCACGTGCAAGGCAAATGCCCTACACTTGCTCTACTACTCTGGCCCCTCAGACCAATATTATAATTCTAAGCCTGGTCCTTCTCTGCTGAGAGAGAGTCTCCCTTCTCTGAGAGTGAATAGTAGTTTATTTGCACCTATTATCTATGAAACAATCCCTTCAATAAATCATTTGCATACCAATTCTAGGTCAAGATTTATGTTGGGTCACAGATGACTAAGTAGAAAAATAGTGATCTACGTGTACAGTGTAATACACCTCAGTTATGAAGAAAGATAATGACATTCAAAATGCATTACATGGACAAACTTACAGGAATCATGCTGAGTGAAGTCAGGAGAGGGGCAGATACAGAATTTTATCTCTCATTTTTATAATGTAAAGAAAAATTCACCAAGTCATTGGGCTAGATGAAGTTTCACAAAGCTGAGCTTACCTGGTGTGGGAGGGGTCCCTGGAACAATGGTGGAGAACAGAAGATACTATGTTGGTGGGCATACTGATGGAACATATCACAAATGATATATTTGTAAAACTGCATTAGTAGGGGCCGGGCGGTGGCGCTCGAGATAAGGTGCCTGCCTTACCTGCGCTAGCCTAGGAGACGGACCTCGGTTCGATCCCCCGGCGTCCCATATGGTCCCCCAAGCCAGGAGCGACTTCTGAGCGCATAGCCAGGAGTAACCCCTGAGCGTCACCGGGTGTGGCCCAAAAACCAAAAAAAAAAAAAACAAAAAACAAAAAAAAAAACTGCATTAGTAGTATTTATGGTACCTCAATAAAAATGGGTGTGTGTGGGGCCATAGAGATGGCACAGAGGTAGGGCATTTGCCTTGCATGTGGCCAGCCCGGGTTCAATTCCTGGCATCCCAAATGGTTCCCAGCCTGAGAGCAGAGCCAGGAGTAATCCCTGAGCTCAGCTGGGTGTGGCCCAAAAACCAAAAAAAAAAAAAAAAAAAGTGTATCTGTATATGGGGAGAAACAATGAAACTTACTGTTCATTGAGATTAAATATATTTGGAGGGCAGCATGCTAAATTAAGTCATAAGGAGGACAAATACCAGATTATCTCATGAATGTGGTTTTTTCCTTTATATTAATTAAAACCCAAAGGAATAAACAGTCAGTGAAAATGAACCTCGATATTCTGCCTACAGAGACATGGTAAGCTCCACTGGAGCTCAGAGGTGGCAGCAACTAGTGTCTGACCCTTGGCCCTGAAGGAAACCAGCAGGAAGGCTAATCAGTGGTGTGGTGAGCTCCCCCAGAGGTGGCAGTGACCAGTGCCCAGTCTGGAGTTCAGAATGGAAGCAGTAAGAAGGCTGACCAGCAAGCGGAGTGATGAGTTCTCCCAGTCACTGATGGCAGCAAAAACTGGAACTAGCAGGTGGTCCTGAAGGGAACCAGCAGGAGGGCTGACCAGAAGGGCTTAGTGAGCTCCTTCTGGTCCCAGAGGTGGCAGCGAAGGACATGGCCCGCAACCCAGATGGGACCCAGCAAGACCTGTGCATCAAAAACACTGCAGCTGCTCCATTCCATAGCATGCATATCCTCTAGTCAATGAACCCCAGAAAGGAAAATTTCATTCAGAGTAGCATCCTTAAGATATATAGTGGTTTTGTCACAAGCAACTCTCAAGGCCTGACAAAACTCAGTGAAATGGATGCTTCACAAAGAGTACTTCAACCAGTCATACTTACATTTAGGTTTAAAGGAAGGATACACAGATTCATGGATAAACACAGTCAATAACTTTACAGACTCACCCAGTCTTAAGAGAAGAATTGAAAATTCTACTTTAAGGACAAAACAGGACCCAACAGACACACCAAAAGATGACACTAAATCCCATGACAATATCTCTCTCAATGTCAATGGACTAAATATGCCCAGTTAAAGATACAGAATGGCAAAATGGTCAAAAAATTGAATCCCAGGGCCGGTGAGATAGAATGGGAGGTAGGGCGTTTGCCTTGCATGCAGAAGGACGGTGGTTCGCATCCCAGCATCTGGTCCCCCTGAGCCTTCCAGGAGCGATTTCTGAGCATAGAGCCAGGAATAACTCCTGTGTATCACCGCATGTGACCCACCCCCCAAAAAAAGTTGAATCCAATGTTTTATTGCCTACAATAAATACCACTGAATAAATAGAGAAAACATAGACTCAAAGTCAAAGGTTAGAGAACAATTATTAAGCAATCAACTCCCTTAAAAAGTCTAGGGTGGCTATACTGTTAACAGATTACACAGCCTTTAGACTTAAAAAGGTTATAAGGGATAGAGCTAGACATTTCTTAAAAATCAAGGAATATACTAAACTTGGCAGAATTCAACCCCTAAAACATATATGTTCCCAATGAGGGACCAGCAAAATATTTAAAATGATTGCTGATAAATTTGAAAGAAGACATTAGTAGCTTAATATGACCCTCAATAGTCAACCAGGCTAAAACCCAACAAGAATGTACTGTCTCTAAAGGGAGAAATAAAAGAGAGTGGCTTAGTAAATATATATAGGGCTCTCCATTCCCAGAAAACTGGATAACATCTTCCCCAATGCAAATCAGTCACTCTCTAAGATAAACATGCTGGCCCATAAAACATAACTCCATAAAAAAATCAAGAGGATAGAAATTGTACAAACTACCTTCTCAGATCATAATGTACTGAAATTAGAAGTGAATTACAAACAGTCACAGAGGAAACTTTGACACCTGAATATTAAACAGCTCACTACTGAACAACCAGTGGATCAGAGACAAAATTAAAGAGGAAATCAAAAGATTCCTGTAAACAAACAAGAACAAAGACACACATTATCAGAAATTGTGGAATACGGCAAAAACGGTGCTAAGAGGAAAAGAAATGGGTAAATTCTTGGACTCTTATAACCTCCCAAGGTTGAATCAAGATAATCTACCATATCTAAACAGACACCTTGCTATTGAGGAAATTAAAATAATAATGTCTTTCCAAAAACAAAAGCCCAGACCCAGATGAACCAGATGAAAGCAAATTCTTTCAAACCTTTAAAGAGAACCTACTTCCAGTCCTTTTCAGGCTCTTCCAAAAAAATTGAAGAAACAGAAACACACCCAAATAGTTTTTTTTTTTTTGCAAAGCTAATATCACCCTGATACCAAGAGCAGACAGAGATGTCACAAAAAAAAAGAAAAGAAAAGAAAAGAAAATTACAGATCAACATCCCAGATGAACATCCCAGATGCAAAGATCTTCAATAAAATTTCTAGTAAATAGGATTCAATGGCTCATCAAGAAGGTCATACACCATGACTACGTAGACTTCCAAGGATGCAAAGATAGTTTAACATATGTAAGTCTATCAACATAAAGCACCATATCAGCAAAGGGAAAAATAAAAATCATATGATCATATCACTAGATGCAAAGAAAGTATCTGATAAGGTCCAACACCCACTCAGGACAAAAGCTCTCAAGAAGATGGGAATAGAAGGAACTTTTCTCAGTATAATCAAGGCTATTTACCACAAGTCCATGGCAAATATTATAATCAAGGCTATTTACCACAAGTCCATGGCAAATATTATACTCAATGGGGAAAAACGAAAAGCCTTTTCTCTAAAATTTGACACAAGACAAGGTTTCCCCCTCTTGCCAGATCTCAACACAGTACTCAAAGTTCTTGCCATAGCAATCAGACAAGAAAAAGCTATTAAGGGCATCCAGATAGAAAAAGAAGAAGTCAAGTTCTCACTGTTCGTAGATGACAGGATACTATATTTAGAAAATACTAAAGACTCTACAAAAAGCTTCTAGAAACAATAGATTTACACAAAGTGGCAGTTACAAAATTAACACACAAAAATCAATGGCCTTATATACAAATAACGATAGAGAAGAAATAGACATTAAAATATCCCATTCATAATAGTACCACAGAAACTCAAATACTTTGGAGACAACTTAATTAAAGAGGTAAAAAAAAAAAAAAACCTTTGCAAAGAAAACTACAAAATGCTGCTTCAGAAAATAAGAGGACACTAGGAAATGGAGATATATACCCTGTTCATGGATTGGAAGGATTAACATTATTTAAAATGGTAAAAACTGACCAAAGCATTGTACAGGTTTAATGCAATCCCACCAAGGAAAAAAGTTAAGAGGCAAATAAGACAGTTATGACCTCTACTATCAAAAGCAGCCCTACTGGTATGAATAAGGGGCTTAATCTCTCCCTTATCCCACTTATTTAAGACATTACCATGATTTCTAAAGAGTAGGAGTCAGCAACATATTCCTATATGAGCTTTAAACAAAGGTGATATAAAGCTTCCCAAGACATAAAAACATCTAGTATGCCTAAGCATTACCTGCCCATATGATTTTGCTCTGGACAAAGACTCAAACTCAATTTACCTGGGGGCCACAGGAGGCAAAGTCGGGATGATCCTTGAGTTCAAAGTCAGTTGTAAGCCTTGAACATTGGGGAGTGTGACCCAAACAACTAAAACAAAATAAAACAAAAAAAGATTCCTCTAGGGCAGGGCCACAAAATGTTGTACAGAGGGCCGCGAGTTTGAGACCCCTGAGATACTTCAGAAAGTGCAACCAGGAAGGAGATACAGAACTGTGCTTTTCTTGCACAAAGCCTACTTTAAGATTCTAAATTAAAAGGCAAACAAACCAGGTAAAGGACAGTCCTACATTTTTTTCTTTTTTTTTTGTTTTTGGGTCACACCTGGCAGCGCTCAGGGGCTATTCCTGGCACTACGCTCAGCAATCGCCCCCGGCAGGTTGGGGGACCATATGGGATGTTGGGATTCGAACCACAGTCCTTCTGCATGCAAGGCAAATGCCCTACCGCTGTGCTATCTCTCCAGCCCCATCCTACATTTTTAAATGCTGAGATTTTTAAGTAAAGGTACTTCATAGAGAACCCATAGAGAATTCATTTTACAGAGAATTCACTTCATAGAGAATTAAAGATAATAACTTTTTATCTTTTGTTTAAGCCACATATTCATCAGACTTTCAAAGGAGGTAGAACAAATGATCATTTTGGATCAGATAATTAAAATACTCAAAGAATGCTCATCCATTCAAGCACTAAAAGGGCAATCTGACTCCATCCCCCCCCCCCCAATAGCAGCATTTAAAAATAGTAGGTTTCTTCACAGAGTGTTGGGGGTATACAGCATTTTATCAAAGTTCTCACAAAATAGTATCAAATGATGACAAACCCTTACCCCTGATTACAAAAATGAGAAAATCAACAATTGGGGGAGTGTGTGTGTATGCATGTGTGTGTGGGGGGGGGCAGGTGTCTTGGATATTTTGCTGGTTATGAGGTGTGGTATCTAGGTATATCAAAACATAACATTAATAGTATTGTAATCATGTAACCTAAGTTATAGTAACCAAATTAAAATTTAAAAAGTTCTCACAACAAAATTTCAAAACATAAAGCTAATTGACTCCCAGAACTATAGTTTAGTCAGTGAGTTGAGTCTCTGAACTAGAACAACTTACAATGGCACATATATTTCATCTCAATCATTTTGCTTACTGGGATTCATTTTGCAAACATTTTTTGAGTATTTGAAGATGTGTTTGGGAGCTTTAAAAGATAGTACTTTTGGGGGCCAGAGAGATAGCATGGAGGTAAGGCATTTGCCTTTCATGCAAAAGGTCATCGGTTCGAATCCCAGTGCCCCATATGGTCCCCCGTGCCTGCCAGGAGCAATTTCTAAACATGGAGCCAGGAATAACCCCTGAGCACTGCCGGGTATGACCCAAAAACCACACACACACATACACACACACACACACACACACACACACACACACAAGATAGTACTTTTGGGGGGCATGAAGATGCCATTTTCTAAGCTACCAGTGTTAGCAGTAACTCGGGGTATGCTGAAATGAGATCCATCCTCAAAGAAAACCTAACGGGGCAATTGGCAGGCCTGGGTCCCACTTAGCTTAAACATAAACCCACCAGCGTATTTAGGCCAGCAACTCTTTAGAACTGAAAGACTCAGGAAAACACAACTAGTTGCTGCAATACACAAAATGTTTATTTTTAATTTTTTTGTCTTTTCTGAAGGCAAAATATAATAGAACTGAACATCAATGGATTTTGTACAACAAAAACCGCTTTTAATATGGAATAGACTGTCCATGAACATCTTAAAACCTCGGAATGGCTTCCCTTTTTCAAAGTCATGCTTTCTCTCGTCCATGACGCATTGGCACAGAAGAGGCGGCAGCAGCCCACTGGGTGATGTGAGTAGAAGGATGCGCAGCTTCCCTAGATCCGCGTCAGCTGGTGCCACAAACTGGATGGCAGTATGCTTTCCACTTTATCCATGACAAAGTTTAAGGGGGCAAACAAAGTGCTAAGAAACTGCAAAAAGACAAAACAACAACAACAACAACAAAAGGACAAAAACAGAAAGGCATAGAAGTCAGGTGATATCTCATTCAAGACTATACCATGACCCTCTCCAACCCTGGCTTATGTCTTAAGCTTCTACACTATAAAAGTCTCAAAGAGCTCCTATATACAATGTCATATTTAAGTTTGCAGAAAACATCAACAGAAGAAGGTACCTGGATTCCAGCACCCACCCACTAGAGCTTGTATTGATAAGGTGACATGTCTGCAGACAGTCTCCTTCCCCTTTTGACAGTCAGCCTTCAGTTCTAAGTCTAACCATAATCTTCAGGAGCTGCTGGCAGCCTCTGCAGAAGACTAATGACCTTAGAAAGACTGACAGAGGGTGGTAAGTAGTTAGTTTAAAAAAATGATTTAAAAAAAATGATGACAACTTAGCTCATCTGTTTGCCTGATAAGCCTTCCATCGCCCACAGAATTGTAAGTACAAAAGGAAAATAATTGAAATAAAAGTACTTTAAATATAACTGTAAACTGCCTTGGGGTCCTATTGTTTAACTAAACACCTAGGCAGTCCATATTGATTTCTATACTACCTAATTAGTAGGGAAAGGAGAGCATCATTGGAGGCTGGAGGAAAGCAGTAAGTGGCCACTCCATAGATTGACAAGAACTGCTCAGAGATCTGTGAGAACTTCACTTGGTCTCTAAATTATTTTGTGCTTTTCAGGTAGAGAAAAATACCATGAACTGTACCTCTTAAGAAAGACTAATACCTAGTTTGAGATCATTTTAGGATAATCTCAAATCTATTCTGATTATGTTCTTATGAAAAATTGGTTTCCTACCACTAACCACTCAACTGGAAAAGGTTATGTCCCAACCTTGTTGTGCAGTGATGTTTTCTCTGCTCTGCCTGTTTAGAACTGAGGTATCTTCTGGCTAATGCTCAATACCTGTTCCTTATACACCAGCAGCAATTTTCCAAAGTGTAGTGAAGGATGTGAATACACTAAACTTCTTTTCAGAGGAAGAATACTGTTTTGAGTTCAAGTAATTGATGGACTGTACATTTAAAGAAGCTAAAGAAGACTCCCCTACTGTTTGTTTTATAAACTGTGGACCCACAACTCAGTCATTTGAGCTCAGAATCGTATTTCCTCCTTCTTCTTCTTTTTCTTCTTCTTTTTTTTTTTTTGTTAAGAATCAGTCAAATGCAAACTGAGAAGGCCTGAGAAGAACAGAATTCATCCAGACCATCAAGTGTAAGATGTGTATAAAGGAAATTCAAGATAATGATAAGATTTGGAATCATCCATAGCAGAGGGAATCAGAAAAGGGAGAAAAGGATGAGGAAAAACTTGAACTGGGGTAACACAAAGAGACCCTACTGGATGACTGGAAATTAAAAGACAGAAATGAAGTTAGAGTGGTAAGAGAAAAAATATAAGCAAGTGAGTCCTTTAGACTCTACTATAATAGATGGAACATCAATGGATAAGTACCTTGGCTGACTAGAAACTAGGACATGAAGTGAGCTGGATGAGATGGAGCTAGAGCTAAAAGTGACTAGGATAACTCTAAGGAGGGCCTCAAATGCCAGGCTAGAGTCACAGTTAATAAACGGTCATAAGAATACTTAAGCAACAGTAGATGAGTCTTTCTTTCAAGTGGGAGTTGGTCAGATGATTTCCCTGCTCTTTCTATTCAGAATTAAGGTTTCTATAAGCTTCTGAAATGGCCCATTCAGAGAGGATAGAATATAGAATGTGCACCCACAGAACAGGTTACCTGCCTTTTCCATATAGAACTGTATTGGGTGCCACCTATACATCTAGTAAGAAAGCCTTGTAAGAGACTGGGCACACCAATGAATGAATGAATGAATGAATGAATGACTGTCTCTTTGCTTCTGAATGGACTTGAAAAAAATCCAGTTTATAAGAGAATATGAAGTAAGTCTACTGATTGCATTAATTCAACATGTTGAAATAATATACACATTATTATTTACTTATTCATGTATCACCGCAGCTAACCATGAAACACAGCATTTATCTCTAATACTCAGTTCTATAAAGAGGAATTAGAAGTTAAATCACTGTTCTGGTTAAACAGAAATTCTGACAAGGCTTGGAAGATAGGGGTCATGAATTAAGGTAATATTGCAACAGTGATCAAATCTTTAAAGACCTTGATCCCAGGCTGCTTTGGATTCCCTGCCTGCTGCATTTCAGAGGGAAGAAGGACCTTTTATGTGTGGGCTGAATGAATGCAATTAGGAGGAAAGCATGTGTACAAACTCTGGGTGGCTTCATGCTCTAGAACATGGGGTATCAGGGAATGCCACTTTGGTTAGCAGGATGAGTGAAGATGCTGTGGCCAAGTTGGCTGAACACAAAGGTCTATTTGCTTGCTCGTCTGCTTTGTTTTCAGTCCTGACCTGACTTTAATAAAAAGCTCAGACCTCTGGAAATCAGTCTAGCTGGATGTGTGGAATTGGTCCCATTCCTTCATTGCACTGGCTCCCTGGATCACACCTACCCTTCACAACCAGTAAGAGAAGCAAGTCTCTGTTTATAGTTCTGAGTTGCATCTTCAGTATTATATTCTTGGGAGGATTATAAAAGAATTTCTTGAATCTTTTCCTATAGAGCCTAATTCTCTCCTAGGATCCCAGTTGAGATGTTTACTCTTTATCACTGTGTTACTTTCTTCTTTAGCATCTCTTGCTTTCCCATCCCCTTGTCTCTATGGAAGAAGCAGACAGTGTAATTAGGTGCCAGAAACCATTAAGTCATTTTATTTAGGAATCAGATAAAGGTCAGTGGCTTCTTCTTATCAGAAGGTATTAAAACAAATAACATTTCATGAAATTCACCATACTTGGTGATGCCTAGTTGTATTT
Organism: Suncus etruscus; assembly: GCF_024139225.1. Lineage (NCBI taxonomy): Eukaryota > Metazoa > Chordata > Mammalia > Eulipotyphla > Soricidae > Suncus > Suncus etruscus. The sequence continues at coordinate 126,048,153 of NC_064848.1, read as the reverse complement.
CTCTGTGGCCAGAAATCCAATCAAGGCTTGAAGAGAAATAACATGCAAATTTTTAGACACTGATTATCTAAGAAGTTAAGTCTGAATGAGAAACACCAGGCAACCCTGAACTCATCTATCTCCATGTACAAAACTTCTGCCCAGGGGTCACAGAAATGTGGTCTACAATGCACCCCTGTTCAATCACTGTCTTGGGATGAGAAAAAAGCACCGAAAGTAGTATAAAAAAAAAAAAAGGCAAGAGTGACATTTCAATAGCTTGATGTACCTCTTTCAGAAACTCCATCACTAAAAAGAGGGTCATGGCTCCCAAGGGCCTTCAATACCATGTATAACACCTCTGCTTATCTGTATAAGTTCCAGGTGTACTATTGCAACCAGAAAATTGACATTTCACTGAAATCAATATCAGACTCCAAAGATGAGAGTCAGAAGTCAAAAGGATCAGCCCAGGAAAGGACAGGAGGCTAGAGGAGTCAAGACAGGGCCCCTGATGGCCAAAGAGGTTAGGGCGCCAACCTTCCCACATTCTGTGAGGGGCTGGATTTCAAATGATAATCTATTTATATGAGCAAGCTTATCTTGCTAGCCAAACATTCTAGGAAGAGCTAGTCCCAAATCATTGAGGTAGATTAGATTAGAGGGGTGAAGGTAATGGACACATTGCATTTTAGTTTCCCAGTGGCTTTTACTTCACTGTGGGCTGCTTTATAGGCAATATGTAAACATTCACAGGGTTCCCAAGCTGCACAGTGGTACAGGTAGGGACTAGGAACTCTCTTCACTGAGTAAGTCATTATCTCCTATCTCCGGGACCTTATTTATCTCAGGCAATGGCTGAGAAAATCACTTTCACAAGTTGAAAATGGCTGCAGGCAGCCTACCATGTCACAGTGATAAACTGTGGGGGCTGGAGGTGGGGTGATGGAGGGATTGGAAAAGGGCTAGATGAAGGGATGATGTGATGAAGTGATGAGGGTGAAAATGTGGGAGGGCTGGTGTGGAGAAGAGCTGAAGAGGGCATTTATCTTCCTTCCCACCAAGTCTCTCTAGACATTTTGGGAACTGCTAAATCTTAATGAAGGGCAAAATCAATGTGAACCTTCAGACAGAGGTTTAAAAGAAAATCTTTCTAAATAACATTTGAAAAATTGCATTTAGCAGACCAAACTACTACTCCTTGGAGGAATGTCAAATAGGAAGATCATAAAAGCTAATGTATCTTTTTTTATGTCAATGAATAAGGTTTTGGAAATAATAAATGGAGAGTGGGCCCTTGTATAATATCCATAAGAAACATCTCTTTTGGAAGTTCTGGAAACTGTGTAGGTTTTCTGAGTAAACACCTCCACTTGTATTCTGTTACTGAGCCCCACTCCCCCTAACTTTCCTGGAGAAAGTGTTTTAAGCCCTTAATCATGATCTTGCATGGGTTCTCAATGTCTTGGTTTATAGGCCCACACCATTGGGGACACTCTGAAAAAACCCAATGACCATGCTGCCTCCCCAAATCAGCCAAGTCAGTATTGGGGAAGAGGAAGGTAGGCAGCAATGATCTTTAAACTCCCAGATGATCCCAAGATTCAGACGGGGTAGAAGCATTTCCCTCACATCTCACAGACCACTATTTTCTATGGCTGCTCAAAGGTTCAGCTTCCTTGAATGCAGTGGTGTAGAGACTAAATGAATTTCGGGGGGCACTCAAGAATTTGCTGACAGAGACAGTGTTTGGTTGAAGATCTATTCTTCCTCCAAACTGCTACCAAGTACACTATGCTCATTTAGTGGATACAGAACCAATACACACACACACACACACACACACACACACACACACACATACACACACACACAAACTAGGAAGGTAAAAGGAAGAAGAAAAATTATATATGTAAGTATATAATTATTTAATCATTATTCTCAATTTTTTGGCAGCTAATTTTGCTAACAGCTTGGAATTGGGATAGAGGACAATAAGTCACAAAGAACCATAAAACAGGCAGTAATACAAGGAAACAATTTGACTAAACCTAGGTTTCGAAGTCATATCATATATAAAAATCTTAAGGGAAGTTAAGAAAAGAAAAAAGTTATAGAAAAAAGAGTCAGAAGTAGCTGTAAATGCTTTCAGTGTAGTTTCAATGAGTAGAACTGAACATTAAGAGGAACTTAAAGGGAGTCAGAGTCTATCAGAACAGAATAAAAGTTCTGATTCAACAAGATGGGTTTCGATGTTACAATAGTCAGGTTCCCAAGGTTACAAGTATTCAAAGCAGTATTTCTGACCTTCTTTATGTCACTGTTGAAGGTAAACGAGAGTAAATTCAAGAGTCTATGATTCAAAGTAGGAAAGAAGAAAAGCAATACTAAGCTATACCTGATTTTATAGGAATTCTTTCTGCAGAAACCATTACCATTTATTTATTTAATAATCATTTATTGAAAAACCTACCATGTGCAAAGCCTCAGGGGTACAGAGATGAGGAGGACACAGTCCTGCTCTCTAAGAGCTTACATTCTAAAAGGGCAAGGCAACTTTTCAACATTTATAGTACAGTACAATAAATGTAATATAGGTATTCATGGAATACAGTGGGCTTATTGTGGGGAGAGACATCTAACTCAACTCAGGGGAATTCTAGAAATAAAGTCAAGTATAAGAGAATAAAGAAGAATTAGTAGAGTGGGCAGGTAGATTGGTGATGGAGAAGGCATTCCATGCAGAGTAAAAAGCAGGTGCCAAGGGACAGTGCTGTCTAAAGGCCTGGTGCATCTGAGACTGGTGAGCAATCCACTAAGGAGAGGCTCTGTAAGAGTTGGGCGAGATGAGGTTAAAAAGACAAGTACGGGTCAGATTATTTAAGGACCTGGCATGCTGAAGAGTTGGGATAGGCTAATGAAGTTGGTGGGGACACCGATGGAGAGATTTAAACAGGGGAGTAACATGCTCAGATTTACAATTTAGAAAGACCATATTTGAGTCAGTTATGAAAGTAAGGAAAATCAACAGTGGCTAAGACTAGATGTAAAGTGGCTAATAAATACACTTGTAGGAACCCAGGCAAGAGAAAACAAAAACATAAACTAAGAGAGAGATCATAAGAAAAGAGAGTGGAAGAAGAGAAAAATGACACTTACTGAATGCTTAGAGGCTTGGAGGTTAGAACCCACAGATATGGGAATATGGGGATGTGAAAGGGAATATATATAAATTTCAGAGTTTCTGGTTGGAGCGATTGGGTGGATGGCAGGCAATGCCACTGGCAGAGGTCGGACCTACAGGAAGAGGAGTAGTTTTGGTGGTAGGGGAAGGGTGATGAGTTCAGTTTTGGGAATGTTGAGATTGAGAGTCCGGTGGGATTTTCAATTCATCTTCAACACGCATGAAAATACTCTTGCAATTCCAGTCCCTGAACTCTGCCGAGCAGAAAATGTCAATCATCTGGAAAGGGATTAAATCAACTCAGCCAAGTTAGAAATCATCCTTTCTAACTCTACTCTTCTTGAATCATCCTCACGGCACAAGCAGGCTCAAAGGTACAGTTTTCAACAAGGAAACAGTGGATCTTGGCTGTCAGTGCAGATTTCTTTTCTTATTAAAGTTCCTTTCCACAATCTTCCTTTAAGACTCTTAAAGAAACTCCATATTAATATATGTCTAAGTGTAAGTGCATCTTCTTAACACTATCAGCCTTTATACTATCTCAGTTTATTTCCCAAACAATCTATTAAAAAAAACTCTTGAATTCTCTTTGAAAATGTAAATCTCACCCTTTTGGAAGGAAAGACCTCAGATATCTAAAAGTCAGATGTTGTTAGATGTATCCAAAATTAAGTAATTCCTCACATATTTTACATTTTCCAGGAGTCCCCTAATTATTTCTTTAATCCTTTTGGACCTCAAGCATTTGGAGAAATGCCTAAAAACCTTGTGTGTGAATGAAATGAGGCAAGACGTGCGTTAACAACCCTCCTCCATTTCTCATTCGCCCTTCAACCCTCTGATTCCATTGAGAATGATACTGAACAGTGATCACAGAGGCACTTCCATTTTTATGTAACAACTCCCAATTCTCTGATGCTCCCTCCATTCCCATAGCCTCTTCTGCCCCTCCATGAACTTACGCCACCTGGGCAAATACTCACAGCTTTTGCGAAGACCCCCATAAGTTCTGGAAACTGGTGTGTCAAGAGGGCCAGCATAGCTGTGAAGGAACACAGTCCAGCAGTAAAGAGAATAAAGAAGGGAAGCTCCTTCTTTGGGTAAACTGAGACTTCATGGAAAGCTGTGAAGAAAAAAGGGGAACTATTAGGGTGGGAGGACCAGTGTTTTCTCAGGGACAGAACATCCTGAGCTCCCCAGGAAAAATAAAACAGGAGAGAAAACAGCCCTGGCTGCCTCTCTGCTTGTCCTGAGCCTATGTCCAACATTGCGCTCTAAGCAAGGAAGGCACAGACTGACTAGAACAGTTGCACAGTCCTGGCAGGGCCAGTAATCATGTCTATTCTAAGCAATAGCCTTACTTCAAAGTGAATAATAATAAAATGCAACTTCATTTAACTGACCACAAATCTGAAAAAACAAACAGACAAACCAGCAAACCAAAGGGGGTTGTAGGAAAACCCTCTCTCCAGATTTTCACGTCCTATCATTTTTTAATGAGGTGCTCTGAGTTTATCTTCTATCTTTTCCTTGTTTATCTAAGAATGACAGTGAAGGGTACAGCCCTGATAGAAAATCCTTCTGCCAGGACCTCTATGCTGGCCTGGTCAGTGACCAAGGGCTGGGAACAGGACTGTGAGCATTATCTGGAAAAAAACAGGGAAATGCCTTTTTTCCTTTTTATGGGCCACACCTAACAATGCTCAGGGCTTACTCTAGCTCTGAGCTCAGCGATCACTCCTAGTGGAGTTCAGGGGACCATATGGGATACTGAGAAATGAACCAGGATGAGCAGTGGGCAAGGCAAATGCCTGTCCACTATACTATCTTGCTCTATCCCCAGCCCAGGGAAACTCTTAATGATCAATGTATAACCACTCCCCCAAAATAAAGAGCTGGTTCTCTTTAGAATGTCTTTCATAATTTGATGTTTCAGATACAAAATTGAGAAGAAAATATTCCTTTATAAAAGCCAAGTGTTCTGACTCTCTGCTCACTCAGACTCTGGAAGTGTCAAGTAGGGGAGGCAAGACTGAGGCACTATATATACCTGTGTGTCTGTTTCTCTGTCTATAAGTGAGGATTCTGCCACCTAAACCAAAAGAATCCAAAAGTTTTCTTTCCCTCAGGAGATCAAAGATCTAATGAGCTTTCCTCATCACTAAGCTCCTGTTATGTGGAATCCTAACCAATCACCCAAGCTTTGAACTGAGATGCATTGGGCCAGAAGTCATACAACTCAAGAAAGCAAATATCCAGGGAACTCAGCCCACTGGGATTCAGCAGTATATGCAGACCCCTGAATAGTATTCAGATCTAGCAGTTGCAAAAGTGCATGGCTGTGAAAGAGCCAAGCCCCAATCTGAGAGAGTTGAAGGGGTGCTTAGACATGGCTCACTGCATTTTATAATTTTCTATTTCAGGTTTATGCAGGTTATTCCTACAGTTTCTTTGAATAATTATAATCATTTCCTCTCTATCCTTATGCAAACTTGAGTAGACTCCATTAAACCATCAGAAAGGGTACATTTTTCCAAAATAACTCCAACTTCTCCAAGAGTTCACTGGAAGTAGGGGTGGGTGGGAAGGAGATATCCGAAGTTCAAGTTAAGTTCCATAAAAAGGGATTTCTGGAATCATCCGCAGGGCAGTGGGAGGTACTAGACTCCTATCAAGCTTTGTGAGAAACAGTACATGACTGTTTTGGGTCTTTTTAGTTCCCTGTCCCTTCTTTGGACATGTCATACTAGGACTCACTAACCAGACATCACTGCCTCCTACTACTCCCAGGCTACAACTCCTTTTGTACACAGAGCCTCACCATATTGGTGATTTACAACTGGCCAACTAATTCACTAGGTCCCAGAACTCCAAAGTTACTCTTTTGCTCTGAGTAAAATATTTCTATATATTATGGCCATAACTGAGGCTGCTATGAGGGAGGGAATGTGAGAGAAGGAGAAGACAGTGATGACAGAACAAAGTTTGGAGCTTATTATTTGAGGGAGAAAACTATGTACTAAGTCATGGCCACATGAAAAGCCTGGACATGATCCTTTACACAGTCTGATTTGATAATGACTATTTAGCTACAATTGCCCAAACACGGTTGTCTCAGAGTCGAAGAAATCACACTTTCCACATGTGGTGAGGGGCATCGACCACTCCATTATGAGGACCTTGAATGCAGGGTTCTCCCTGCACAGACCACACAGTTCCCTTCATGCCCTTGAGAAACTCCTCTGGCCAAGAGCAATGCTGCACCAGAGAGAGCAGACTGGCCACATGCTGCCACCTCAGGCTATGATGCCAGCTTCCTGGGGCTGCCCCCCTTCCAATTCTAGACTCATCTGCAGCTCCCCATTGCAGTTAGCTCATGCTTCTCCAGTGCCAATCTGTGCATCAGCTGGAGATGAGGCTGAGCTCTGTCTTTCGACCAGCCCCCTGCAACTATCTTCTCCACAACCTCCCCCTTACCCTCCACTCCCCACAATCAGAACTCTGCATTTAGGCCAAGCAGGACGTGATGCCTCTTCATCTACACTTGAGGCCTCTGGGGCCTTTCCTTTTATGAAGCTAGAGAGACTTGGAGGAGCAGGAAGCCAAACCCACTCACATAATTCACTTTAATGCACAGGCTATCAAATGAGGACAGGACTGGGAGAAGAGCAATAAAAGACAAGGAACATTATAAACATTTATCATTCCCACCTCTCCCCAGCCCCACCTTCAGGCACACACACCATCCAGCAGGCTGTAGTGAGGAGAACAGTGAAGTGGGACTTACATGGAAGCAACTCTCGGTCTGCTGTTTCTGTACAGATTGGATAAGGATAAAAAAGGTGTCCCTTTTCCAAAGGATAAGGGATCATCCGGAAAGCTGAAGAGGAAAGACAATAAGGTTAGAGATTCAATATTTGCCTTGTAATTTCTTAACTTCAAAAAAAAGGAGGCTTTGCAGCAATTTTTTAGTAATGGAAAAGACTTCTACCAATAACTCCTGGGAAGGATGCAGAGCTTACCCAAATCCTGAGTCATGTTCCAGATAAACTGTGAGAGATGCATTAGGATGAATGACTCACACATTAATCTCACACTATATATTCTGGGCAAACCTCACAGAATTGGGTGGGGTTGGGGGTGCAAAGGAATAGGAAAGCCATCAATTCCAATGCCCAGGGTTCCCTCATTTACAAAATATTATTAAAATGTTACAAGCACTAATTCAGTAGAGCTTAGTTGACGGTAATAACACAAGGCTGGATGGGAACGCTCCCTCAAGAAGCAAATACAGATTGACTTCTTGGAGCTTGATACAGATGTAGAAATAAGAAAAGCACTCTAGCATGTCTGTTTTTTTATTTTTATTTTTGGTTTTTGGGTCACACCCGGCAGTGCTCATGGGTTACTCCTGGCTCTACGCTCAGAAATCGCTCCTGGCAGGCTAGGGGCACCATAAGGAATGCCGGGATTCGAACCACCATACTTCTGCATGCAAGGCAAACGTCTAACCTCCATGCTATCTCTCCGGCCCCATGTTTTTCATTTTTTAAAAATTGCATCTAGTTGGGTTAGAATTCCAACAGACATGGATAAAAACAGAAACCTAAAAAACATAGGGCTTAGGAGGTATTTCTAAACCTTATGAAACATTTGAATCTTCACTATCATGTGGGACAAAAAGCGGTTCTGGAGAGATTGATTATCTGAATTTTGATGGTGTCAGGGCACCTAAACTCTGCTTTGGTGGCATCAGATAACATTCAGTCTCACACTGAATGAAGGAATTCCCATCACTCCATCTCTTCCCATTCTCACGGTCCTTTCTCTCCCTGGTACAATGTCATCAGCATGTAAGTCTCACTGTTCCTAAGAACAGCGTTAGGGAGGTGATTTTTCTTCCACAGACACCCTTCATGGCAGCACACTGTAGATAGAAAACATAGAGTTGTGCCCTTGCCTTGGGAAGGCTGGGTAACAACCCTTATCTTCCTGGCGTCCAAGAGTTAGGCAGCACAGCAATCTTTGCTGTGGTAAATGCTCCCCTTCAAGGACTAGCCACTACCTCCTTGAATGTGTGATTAACCTAAGCCCGTCTCCAAATGTTGTCACTGTCCATATTTATCTTTTGCATACTCATTTCAAACAGGAATTCGAAACAAAGAATGTTCTCCCTCCCAAGAAATGACAAGGTTCTATTGTAACCAGGCATCAGTGCACATATGGTATTTATTCTGGTGTCTGAATATTATTTAAAAGTAAAAACATTATGTATGTGATTCCAGCATTTGGAATGCAGTCAATCTGCACCACAGCGGTATCACTCTGAGGTTACAGCACATTGCCACGGAGAATATAAATCACTAGAAACGTGGGATTAGAGCAGAGCTAGTTTGCTGGCAGTTTGCTGAGGTAAAAGTGTTATCAATTTTCCTCTCATTACAGAAACCTCTTAAACACAGATTAAAACATTAAAAACACCCGGGACTTACCCGTCTTAAAATGAAGGGCTCACCCTAGTTCATCAGCACTTTGCTTTTATGCAAACAAAGATGACTTTTGCCCACCATTGAGAATAAGAAAAGAACCCCCTGCACTGGTTTTCAGCCCTCCAAGAACACTACCCAGTTTCAGTAGAAGGAGGTTTTCAAGAGAAAGAAAAACAAGACAGAATACACAATAAAACAACCCTCCCCCCAATATTTGCAGTGCCTTTATAGGGTAAAGTTAAAATCTCCCCTATGAATCATGACATATTTGAACTGCAACCTGGTGGGGGTTAATACCGCTGTCATAAATGATGGCACTATGAAAGCACCCCTCTAATATGAAAATACTTATGTGGAAGTTGTTGTTTGTTTTTAAACCATTTTCTCCAAGTGCAACCGGGATGCTGTCATTAAGAATCTAGTAAGGGGCCGGAACGATAAAACAGTGGCAGGGCGTTTGCCTTGCACATGGCTGACCCAAGATGGCCCTAGGTTCAATCCCCGGTGTCCCATATGGTCCCGTGAGCCAGGAGTGATTTCTGAGCACATAGCCTGGAGTAACCCCTGGGCATCACTGGGTGTGGCCCAAAAACCAAAAACAAACAAACAAACAAAAAACTAGATTTCAAGGACAGAAGAAAACCACCCATTTTCAAAGTTTTAAATGTTGAATGCTAAACTTTGTTCAAAATGGATATAAGTCTGCATGTCAGGGAGCAAATTTTGAAATAAAATAAAGGAATACAAGATCTTGTGAATCTTGTATAGACACCAAATGGCTGTTTGTTTTGTTTGTTTGTTTTATTAGATCCCAACATTTTCTTACTCCAGTATTTGATTTGCAGACAGAATTTTGTGTGTGAAATTAAGTCTTTCTCTTTTTCTAATCAGTTCATTTGAAGAGGGTGGAGGGAGATTTTGATTATTTATGAATTTAAAGAGAACATGCACTCCACATACTGCATAACTTCCACCCTCAAATGAAAAATATGCTTATTATGATGCTTTTGAAATATTTCATATCAGTTGTCATTTACATTTAGTTCTTAAAAATATTAAGACTTCTGGCATCACTAAACAAAAGTAAATATAATTTCTGTTGGCAATTCTATCCTTTACCCACCCTGCTGTGTAGGTTCCAGCAAAGTGTGAGATAAGCAGAAGCTGGAGAGATCAGAAGAAGGTCTTGCCAGCTTCACCACCCAACTCCTGGTTCCTCTCAATGCAGAGACATGTGGCCTTTCCCAGAGAATCTAGGACTTGGGCTGAAAACTTGCAAGAGCCAGTATGAACCCACAGACTTGACAGTGCAAATACGATGGAAAAAGGTGATTTCATTATTTTGTGAATTTCACCTGATAAATTATATAAAATAATCTAAATGATTATAAACTTCCTCCAAATGAAAAAAAATACCCAAATATTTCAATGAAACTTAAAATATTAATGCATTGGGTTAGAAATGCAGCAAATTAACGAAAAGATTTGCCTACTAATAGCTACTCTCTGGTAAAGAAATGCCATTTCTACTTTTTCCTTTATGGTCCACCGCCCCCCCCCCCCCAATCCTGATCTTTGGTATGTTTCATTCAATGGTCAAAATGAAACTTGGATGATCTAGTTAATGAAAAGTATCTTCTGTTCCTGATCAGGCACCTGTTCCAATACCAACAGTGCCATGTCCTGCAGAAACTGGCTACAAATAATGGAGAAAGAATCAACTAAACTAAAGGAAGAACTGACAGAATGGATGCATTAATAAATGATTTCCCTATCTCTCCTCACAGACCACTAAAGATCTGTCATCTTAAGGAACATACTACTAGAAACAAGGATAGGAGGTGATGTTGGTATTTTCTTTTAATTGATATTTTATTTTTAAATGAAATTTTAATTTTATTCTCCCTCTTCAAAGAGGATCACAGAGAACTTTATAGACTGGTCACTTTGCCATAAGAAATGAGTTTGAGGGGTAGGTTAATAGTACAGCAGACAGGGTGCTTGTTTTGCACATGGTCAACCTGGGTTCCATCCATCCCTGGCATTCTATATGGTTCCTTGAGAGCTACCAGGAGTGATGCCTGAGAATAGAGCCAGGAGTAAGCCCAAAACAATGCCATGTATGTGATCAAAAAATGAAAAAAAAAAAAAAAGAAAATAACAACAACAACAACAACAAAAACTGAGTCTGAATCTTAACTCTAACTCATCAAGATAGGAAGGTGTTCCAATGGCACCAGAGTTGGGAAGGAGAGCTGAACACACATAGTCTCTGTTCTGATATAGTCTATACCCAGCAGGGTTCTACCCTAACAAACAATAGAGCTGGTTCAATAATCACAAAAATACCTGAAGCAGTTCACTCAAGGAGACTGCCTGGGGCTGTGCCCATCAATGAGTGGGAGAGCAGAGGTGACAGCTGGAGAAGAAGTAGAACAGAGACAAGCTAAGGACATCTATGACTTTCAGCAAGTCATTAATCTGTGTCCAGTCTCTGAGTCAGGGCCAACGAGAATGCTAGAGAGGTGGAGAGATCATCAAAGGTGTGACAGCACAGATCCAGGTGTCCAAACACAGTATCTGATGGCACAAAAAGTTTTCCCTTTATCTTCTCTTTAGACTCAATTTAAACTTCCTATTTAATCCTCTTATTTAAAAAATGCTGTGCTTTCCTAAACTATTAGAAATGTAAATAATAGCACAGAAAATAATGATAAAAGATAACATATTGGGGCCAGAGTGCAGCCAATCTGGGACGAACCGGGTTCTAGTCCCAGCATCCTATTTGGTCCCCTGTGCCTGCCAGGTGTGATTTCTGAGTGCAGAGCCAGGAGCAATCCCAGAGGACTTCTGGGTGTGGGCCAAAAACTAAAATAAAAAAAGGAACAAATTTTACATTCCCATTTGTGAGTGCACTGCCGGTAACTACAGGTGAAGATTATTTGTCTTCAGTGAAATATCTGAGTGCAACAGTGGTGATATTTCAGAAGGCAAAAGCTTGGGTGATCTATGCTTTCACTATCTAGTTTTGGGTTATTGGAAAATTGCTTTCTCTTGGTTAGTCTACATGACATTCCATTCCAATTCTACAAAGAAATTCTAGAGTTTTGTAGAAGATTCGATAATTTTTGTCATTGACTTTCAGACTCTCAATGCTCTAACGTTCTGTCCTTCCACAACAGTGCTGATTCTCTCCATACTACATGCACACATGTATGAATATATGTAAATATATGTTTGTGTGTTTGCAGGTTTATGAGAGTGTAGACAAACACATGTTTCTTCCACAGCACTTCAGGATCTTATTAATTTTGGTATTTCCAAAACAATGCCATGTTTTGTCATACAGAAGAATCAATGCAAGCTTATTGATTAAAGTACAATCAGGAATAAATAAAAATTTCAAACTGTGGTCAATCACCAAGACCAAATCAATAAAAGAAGCTAGTTGGTTCTACTAGGCAGTCAGCATGGAAGCATCATTGGACCATAAATAAAAATTATGTACATTAGCTATGACCAGAATCACAATTAGGCAACCATTGCTTTTTTCCAAGTTGTAAAATTCAGACTTAAATCTATGGGATTCTGGTGTGAGGGTAGGAATTTCTCTTTAGCTGTCCAAATGATGCCAGTCTTTTGGAGGGAAGGTTTGGTTAGAGGAAATGCCCAAAGGATCACCTCTCTTACAGCGAGTAGCCTTTATCATTAGGTTCAAAGAGAATAAATTAGAATCAGAATTTCAGCCTTTGCTGTAACAATGGCCCATTTTCTATTCTTAAATGAAATACTTTGTGACCCACTAAAAAATACCATCTTCAAATCTTATACATTATGTAGTAAGTTCTTGGGGTGGGTGGGGGATGGTAGTGGTGGTGGGGAATCTCCAAAAAGAAAATAAAGAGTTTTACTTGGTCAAATGGAAAAAAAAATGGAAACAAAGAAAGGCTAAGTGATTTACCCCATGGAATACCGACCCTCTGATATATAGAAGTTGAGAATTAAATCTCAAAGTTCATGGTTTCGGTCAGCAGACGAGCCACTTTATAAAATAAATACAGGCAAAAGAGAGCTCTGTAAAAATCAAGGTAGGAGGGAGGTAAGACCACATCAGTATTTAATGCAGGTAAACAGAAAATGTGCCATTTAAAATAGTGCCCAATAAGGCACAATACTGTTGTAAATAAGATCCAGATCAAGTGAATTCCTAATTCATATATGTTTTTTATATTCTACTCAGATGTGTGCTGGTGTATATATGTGTGTATGAGGATAACCAGAGCCTACAGTGTTTAAATATAATTCAGATAAGGCAGCAAGTCTGTAATATACTAAAAAGCTTATTTTGAAATTGTGTAAATTAAAACTTTTCCCCTTTCTTGATTATCTTGCCTTTGAAGAACATATTGTGTAATTTCAGGGCTGGGGCAGTGATGAATCAAACATTTTAGAAACCTTTGAAATGCTGATGTATTTGTTGAGAACTTTTTTTTCCTTGAACCACCATATGTTTCAAACCCAAACAATATCTTCTATGCATCAGCTGGAGTTTGGGGTTTTATTAAAAAAAAAAAGTGCATTATTTCGGTCTGATTGGTGGGAAATTCACTTAATTCCATGATATGAGTAATGCTCCAACATAAAAAACTCATCGAAAAATCCAGGAAAAAATCCACCTTCGTCTCCAGCCTTAAGACTAACTCTTGCCAGATATAAGGTACATTGTTTAATCTCCAAAGGACAAACAAAAGGAATAATCATTTTTTACATATAACCTGGTAAGCTTGGTAAGCATAAGGTAAAATTAGGCACAATTACTTTCCTCACCTGAATTTCCTTTCCAATGAAAAAAGAATAGCTGGAAGGGAGTTGGGAAATGGCCTTAAATTTTGGAATGACAAAAATGATTTAAAGGAGAAAACCTAAACCTTGAAGCTGCAGATGTGAAAAGGCGCCACCAAGTGGTATAGTGATGAAAGTGCAGTCCCTGTGCATAAGCACAGCATTGGGGAATCAGGCCTGGAGGCTTCTGGGACAGGGGAGGATTCCGGTCCTGTCCCTACTCTTCTCCCTGAACCAGCTCTGAAGCCCATCAACCCGGGAAAGGACAGTGATATAGCACCGGAATCTTGCAGTTTTCAAAAATCTGTTTTAGTGACATAAACTGCACTCGAACATAACTGGGTCAATCTAATGGTCCAAGTCTTCGATTTAAAAGCCAGAGCTCTGATGCCTGTTTCATTTAAGTTACATGAAAATAGAACTAGAGTGGATGTCAAGGACTGCACACAACTGTCTGAAGTTAGCATGCTAGCTCTTTCTTAAAATGGCTTTCTTTTTAAGAAAGGCTCAAAATGTTAATGAGGGATGCCTTTTCTCACAAGTGGGACACATATTCAGATATTTGTCTGCAGATATTTGTCTGTAGAAATATATATATTAATACAAACATATAGATTATGAATGTATGTTATTAATTTTTTTTTAATTTTTGGTTTCTGGGCCACAACCAGTGACGCTCTGGGTTTACTCCTGGCTATGCACTCAGAAATTGCTCCTGGCTCGGGCAGGAGATAGCACAGCGGCGTTTGCCTTGCAAGCAGCCGATCCAGGACCAAAGGTGGTTGGTTTGAATCCCGGTGTCCCATATGGTCCCCCGTGCCTGCCAGGAGCTATTTCTGAGCAGACAGCCAGGAGTAACCCCTGAGCACCGCCGGGTGTGGCCCAAAAACAAAACAAAAAAATTGCTCCTGGCTTGTGGGACCGAATGGGGTGCTAGGGATCAAACACAAGTCCATCCTGGGTCAGCCGCATGCAAGACAAACGCCCTACAGCTGCATTATCGCTCCGGCCCCTGTGTTATAATAAAGGTCTAGTTCTAGTCGCATTGCTTCTACAGAGAATTTTAGAAAAGAGAAACAGGCTCGTTCTATTTTTTAAATGTTCAAGTCAATAGTAACAAAAGTAGTCTCAGATAACATGATTTGCTTTCTAAACATTAGAAAGAGACCAAATGTAATACCTTTACTTGTAGGCTGTGGTATGTACTGGGCCATCAAAGCAAATGCCTCAGAAATGACAGATCTACTTATGTTTAAACTACTCAGCAAAGTGGGGCTGAGTGACAGCACAAGGGGTAGAGTATTTGCCTTGCATATGGCCAACCTGAGGTTCCATTTCCGGCATCCCATATGGTCTCCCAAGTTCACCAGGAGTGATTCCTGACTGTAGAACCAGAAGTTATTTTTGTGCACATCCAGGTGTACCCCCCACACAACACAACAAAAACAAAAAGAGAAAACCTACTCTGCAAAGGCTAAGCAGATGGTGTTGCAGAAAAGAACAAGGAGGAAAAAGCAAACAAGTATTTCTGGGTGGGAGCTACCAACAGAGGGCTACCCACCACTCAGTTGCTTATCATGATGCATCTCTTCAGCTCTTAAGGAAGAGCGCCAACTCTATCAGGCCTATATGGGAGCAAATGGGAAGGGAAAACCCTCAGAAAACCTAATCAGCAGGGCAAGTACAAGGCATGGATCTTGGTTTATCCCAGGCTCTGATATCTATAAGCACTCTTTCTAGTGCTCCTGTCTAAAATGGGATGGCCTGGCTCTCTTTGTCAACCTGAACAACTAATGTAATGTTCCCAGAGTGGTTCCTATTTATCTGGACAGATCAAATCAGAATTTTCCAACTCAACTGTTTTATATCCCAAAAGCCACCTCCCTTTTTTCTTAATCCCTGTAAAGCTTGCTGCCCATCTAAAGTAATTATTCCTATTCCCACCCCAATACTACCACACCCTACTTGATTTGCGAGCCCACTCTGCCACTTTACATTTTTCAGAAATCTTATTCTCCTTCCCAATTTTGGGAGCACTATTCCCATTGTTGTTGGTTTATATTACTGTATTTCTATGCACTATTTCCAACTATTCCTCATAATACATTCCTTGTGTATTTATTTCATGTTCTCCTATTCCAAATACTTGATCTATCTCTTTTTTTCTCTCCCTCTCTCCCCCCCTCCCAGGGCCTTCATATTTTGAATCTTCCTAAGAGTCTGATAACTTTCAATCAGATCAACTGTTGATAAGTTTCTACAGCTATGTTTCTAAGACGTCAATCTATAAGTATGTTCTTATGAGGTGAGCCAATCTGTTTATTTGATTCTTTCCATAACTATTCTTAGGTAAGGCTTCTCGTGTTCCATCTTGCTGGGCCATTTCTGTCTTTTTCTTATGTTTAAATAAAAAAAGTCCTTTTGTCTCATTTGAAGAACACCTTAAACCCAACAATAAACCCAAGCCAGAGGGGTTTGTACACACGCCCATACATGCCCTGAGCAGTGTATGTGTGTCTCAACATTTCCAAATACCAGGCCTAAGACACCTGGAGGATGTTCTTACATTCATTGGGTGGGGGTAGAAATCCTGATCAAATCAACTACTTCAGTTACAGTGATTTAAGCAGACCCACTACTAACTTGCTGGAGAAATACTTTTGAAACAAAGAAACAAAAAACTTAATCAGCTCGGGTCCCACCTCTGTCAACTTACTTTTACCCCATCCCTTTTGGCTACCCTTGCTCCCTTCCTGCACCAATTTGGATTCCTGCTGGATTAGGGAAGGGCAGGAAAAGGGAGGAGCTAAATATTATCAAAATGAAAATGGAAGCAGCAAAGATAAATAAGAGTTAAAGGATTAAAAAGACATTCATTTGTGAGGCTGACCAGAATAAGGGTGAGCTAAGGAAGAAAATGTCAGAAGATTCCTAACATTTATTGCTTTGTTTCCCAAGGAGAGGAAAAATAACGCCCATGCTACATGTTATGCTTGTTCAGTTTAAATCCATGATAACAGTGTCTATGCACATGGTGTCCAAAGATCTTTTGGATCTTACTTCAATTTACATTTTCCCGAAAAAATCCATAAGGTAGCATATTGTCACATATGTACACTCGCTTATAATACTGAGTTCTTCAGGGCATGGCTTGAATTTCCTATTACTCATATGATGACTCATAATTACTCTACCCTGTAGATTTATCACCTATAGAAAAAAATCACTGGGCAGCTGCTACGTGCTATTGGTTATTTCTCTGAACTAGAGGAGGTGCCTATACAGGAAAGGAAACATGTCTTACCTGCCATGTGAACCTCTTCCTACAAACAATGATGGCCCTTATAAAAAGCATGTACTTGGATAGACTTATTATTATATTCATCAAAGTTATTTACTTCAAAAATATGATTTAGGGGCCGATGAGGTGGCGCTAGAGGTAAGTTGTTTGCCTTGCAAGCGCTAGCCAAGAAGGACCGCAGTTCGATCCCCCGGCATTCCATATGGTCCCCCCAAGCCAGGGGCAATTTCTGAGCACCAAGCCAGGAGTAACCCCTGAGCATCAAATGGGTATGGCCCAAAAACAAACAAACAAAATATGATCTATACCTATACTGAACATGAATATGAATTCCAAAGGTTTCTTATCATTTGCACTTGTTTGGAAGAATAACTATGTTCCTTTGTACCTAGCTAATCTAGCTCCTCTAGTAGAGAATATTGTAGTTTACCTGCCAACCCTCTCAGAAAACTATCAAGAGGGGGTAATCAGAGCTCAGGTAAAGTCTAATTCCAAGCCAGTTCCAGTCCAATTCTCAAAGGTTTAAAACTGCAAAGTGCCCCTTAGTTTGAACAGTCCAGATTAATCCCATCCATGTTTAAATATGTCTTTTTGAGCTGTAGCAATTGCATCATCACAGCAAAAACTACCACAACTGGGAAGCAGGATGGAATATTTAAGTAAGTACCCAGTTTTCAGGGATGAACTTCACAGAGAAGCACTATAAATTGGCAAATCTTCATTATTCATCATGAACACTCAGATGAGAACAGTCTCAGTATCTTTTCATGCTCTTAAAAAACTGTTTCAAAAAAAGGAAAATTACTTACTGCCTTCCCACGTACAATGCAAAAGATTCAAAGCTCCTTCTACCCGCTTCCAGTGTGCCAGATGGAAGAACGCATATGCTATTGCTTCACTGTCCCCTCTCTTCAGGATATGTTCTGGGGGTAGGATTAAGCTTTTCATTTCTAGTAGATACTGGAACAAATTACAGAGGAGAGATTCATTAATACATAGTAATAAAAATAGAGGCTGATTTCCCTGAAGCTACCACTCATCAAGCCTGCAACTATACAAGGCAATTCCTAAGTCACCCAGAAATCTACTGTTTGGCCTGATCACTGATGATAGTATAATTTCCTATTGTGATGATCTGATGTTTTTAGGTAAAGATACTCTGATCAAAGATATATATATGTAATTATATAATATAGTGACACTATAAATGATAACATACATTTATATACTTATACATATACACAGAGCAAAAGAAACTGTAGAGCACATTAATGTGACATTTTATAAGTATAATGAAGATATACAAACTATGCAAAATTAAGAAGGTTAAGAAATCTTATAACTAAATCAGCAGCACTATAGATATTGCATATTTACTATCCCAGCCACTGTTTCTTTTCTATAGCAAGTTATCAAGGAAAAGGACCAACTTCTCTGAAAAGAGCAGGAGGAAGAAGCCTGAGCACAGAAAGACATGAGAGAGGGATTCATGGAGAATCAAATCACAAAGTTCTTTCAGATGCTTTTCCATTAACCAGAGAATATTTCAATTGCTAGCTCTTTATTCTTAACTATTGTAGACATGGTAGTATAAGGCGAGAATATGTCTTTCCATAGAATTCAAAGGGAAATTAGGGAGAACTAGTACAGCAGGTGAAGAGCATCCCAAACATAACAGTGATCTAGTTTGAACCCTGCCACCTACCTATACACAGTCCATCAAGCACTGATCCCTGAGCACAGAACCAGGAGTAAGCCATGAATTTTCTGAGGGTGGCCCCCATATGCACCTACCTCTTTAAAAAAAAATAAAACTAATTTAGGTTTGCCCTCCTTTTTTTGGTTTTTGGGCCACACCTAGTGACACTCAGGGATTATGCTTGGCTATGCGTTCAGAAATCGCTCCTGGCTTGGGGGACACCAGGGGATTGAACTGAGGTCCATCCTAGGCTAGCACAGGCAAGGCAGACACCTTATGCCCTGAGCCACTGCTCTGGCCTGTAGGATTGCTTTTTATATTTGAAAATACCTATCCTTTGTTGCTGGCATTTCTTTTCCTCCCTATTCCTCATTATCTCCCTGATATATCCTCAACACATACATAGATTACACCACCAACAGTCACCACCACTTTTCCTTTACAATGAAATTTAGCAGGTGATAAGCGACAAGTTTAATAAAACCAGACAAAAGTGCTATGAAAAGAAACAGCCAGAGAGAAATCACTGTTTGTAGAGCCAATTTGACTGGAAGCTTAAGAAAGATTGTGAGGAACGGAGAGCCTTGATATCCAAGACACAAAGGACATTGCACTGTTCAGTAGTGGACTTAATACACTTAATACAACTGGAGCTCCTCTCCAGTTGACACATTTGGGAGTCAGGAAGGATCTGGAGGACACATTCTGATAATATGGTTCAAAAACAAGCTTCCCTCACTCTGGGTTTCATGTTTAAATGTCTAAACATCTGTTTTCAAAGCAGAAAGAGTTGGGAAGAGAAAGAAACAACCCAGAGTGTAGAAGAACTGTGACACGGCCCACGCATGTGGAAGTGAGCGGCAGAAAAGGACTTCCCAATGGGTGATCTGTCCAGAAAGAACTCTTCTCTCTCCCCAGCCACAGTCCATGAAAGGAGTTTATGATCTGGATGAGAACTCTGCAGGCATGCACTCTAAAAAAACTTTAAGGTTATATGATTGTTTTGGTTGCTACAAGTTATTAGTTTCCTCCTACATCTCCTTTTAAAACAATAAAAGACAAAAAAATATGGTGGGGAAAATCACCACTTTTGAATTATTTCAGTAAAGCCACTACCATTATATTTACAATAAATATCAATCATAATTAGAAAGATGGAATTTATACCTAGATCCTATTGCAATTTTGGTCCCTTAACAGAAACCAATACAATATATGTTGTTATTGCACATGACGATCACAAGAGACTTCAAGGCTATGAGTCATGAGAAAGACATAGAACTTATACAGTACTATGGGCTCTTTTAATTGTTTCAGAGAGAAAGAGGGAGAGAATTAGAGAAAGAATAACTTTCTGTTACTTTTAAGAATCATCAGGCAAGAAATGGAACTTTTTTTTCCCTCTAGACAGTCCTAGAGTAATATTTTTATTTCTGAGTTTCTAAAAATTACTAGATTCATACCTCCTGCCAAGTTATCTATTTAGGTTGGGTCACACCAGGGTTTAATCCTGGTTCTGTGCTGGAAGATCACTCGCGGTGATGTTCAGGGTACCATATATGGTGCCAGAGAAGGAACAGGAGATGGCTATATGCAAGGCAAGTGCCTTAATTCCTATAGTTTCTTTGGTCTCAAATGGTCAGCTATTAAATAAGGATCATATATAAATGTTGACACCAACTCAATATGAAGATCACTAACACATGTATCTAGGATTCAGAGAACAGCCTTCAAGGCTCCTAAGGATCAGTGGCTGGAACAAAATTGTGTATTACAATGCCTCTGTTTGTATAATTAGGAAAGACTATTAAATATAATAATTTCAATTAAGTATTTACACACACAAGCCTTCTCTTGACTTCAGAAACTTTTAGAACTAATATCTGTGAAAATATCAGCCTGCTATCTATATGCTGAAGTCAAGAAAATTAGGATGGTGTGTGTGTGTGAGAGAGAGACAGAGAGAAGAACTGTGTGGTGTGCATGTGTATGTATGTATCAGGAGATGAGGAAGATATTAGAGAATTAACTATAGGACAATATAAGTTTGTGTTATCATATCTGAAATCCTCAGCCACAGGTTGTGCACTTCAAGTACTACACTTTCGTCAGTTAATATAAAATAAAAAGTTCATTGGTTCACCGAGTCATATTTCAAGTCCTCAAGAGAGCTACAAAAGTGACAATTATACTCAATAATGAAGAGTGTATTTCCAACATTACAAAATGTTCCATTAGATAGCACTGTTGTAGGTAACAGAAATTCTCAATCTTCAAGTAATGAAGACAACTTTAAAAAGTTTTATTTTATTGAAACCATTGTGATTTACATGAATACTATTTTTTTTTTTTTTTTTGGTTTTGGCCAAACCTGGTGACTCTCAGGGGTTACTCCTGGCTATGCACTCAGAAATTGCTCCTGACTTGGGGCACCATATGGGACGCAGTGGGATTGAACCGAGTTCTATCCTAGGTCAGATGCATGCAAGGCAAAAACCCTACTGCTGTGCCACCATTCCGGCCCCATGAAGGCATTTTTTTTCTTTTTAATAAATATTTAAGCACCATAATTACAAGCATGTTTGTAGTTGGTTTCAGTCATAAACAAAATACCCATTCCCACCACCAATGACCCCCTCCTCCCCTGTCTGTATTCGTGACAGGCATTCTACTTCTCTCATTCTTTAACACTGTCATGCTAGTTGTTAGTGTAGTTATTTCCCTAACAGTGTTCACCACTCTTTGTGGTGAGCTTCAAATTGTGAGCCAGTCCTTCTGGTCCTTCCAACTCCTTAATTCTATTGTCTCTGGGCCTTACTTATTACAGTAATGTCTTTAACTTTTCTTAAAACTCATAGATGAGTGAGACTACTTTCTATCTCTCTCCCTCTGACGTATTTCACTCAACATAAAAGATTCCATGTACATCCATGTATAGGAAAATTTCATGACTCATCTCTCCTGATAGCTGCACAATATTCCATTGTGTATATGTACCACATAAAGACAATTTTAACATTAAAAATATCCAATGCCTCATGATAGAAACAATAAAACTACTCTGTTGATTGGAAATTCATAATAGGAAAAGAAGCTATAGTGCATATAACACAAAAATTTATTCAAAGAAAAGACTATGTTATATGCATATATCTGGAAAAAAGAAGTACATGAATATGTTGAGATGGATTACTCAGCTTGCAGGATGAGCCCAGTGCATATGGCATATATTGTCCACCATCTCCAATGTAAGCCAGGAGGCAATGGCTGCTTCTCCTCTAAGCTCTCCCTGGTCTCTGTGCATGTGTGCTATTCACATACTACCTTATATTAGTTGTATATGTGTCTTTTACCTTACCAGAATTGTCAGTTATTCTAAAGGCACAAATATCACCTCTCAAGAAGTCTTGGAAAGTGAATATCCCCAGTTCAGTTACTCTCATGAGGCTAGTCAAGGAAACTGACCAACTGCCTTCTCATTGCATCTACTTTATGGAAGAAATAGGTTATGCCTATAAAGGGAATCAGACTACTGTACAGTTCCAGACAAAATGTTGGCTCCACCCAAATGATGAAGGCTAATAACAACAGTGTGTTATGCTTTTGGCCAGCCTTAAAATAGCTGGCAAGATCAGTTCTCTACATGTGCAACATTTAAATTAGAAAGGCATGGAACAACATTTCACATCTTACTTGTCAAAAGAAAAATAAATGGAAAAGGGCAGATCCCTATCCACAAATATGCAGAAATCAATTAGAAGAACTGTTGCTCACAAATCAGAGAACACTCCCTCCCGTCTATAATAATTATTTGACTACCACTAACTAAGCCATAATTCTGGACTATCTTGCCTACCATCCTGCCTCTAACTAACTTCATTTCCAGATTCTCAAATGACATTGATTTTGAAGTGCAAGTTTGTAAAGTTTTCGGAAGCATCTTTTCAAAATTGATTTGTGTCATAATCCAATTCCATATGTCCAATATTTAAAGTTAGAATATATACAGGGAAAAGCTTCTGGCTTTAACTTTATGGTGTAAATAGTGTCCACTCATATTGAACTGAGGCTGGTGAATTTGTCAGGAGATTAAGACAACTGCCTGTTAAATTCTTAACTCTTCTGTTAAGGTCTTGAAGTTCTATAACCATTTGAGTCAAATAGTTCCTAAATTACCCCTTACATTAGGTATATATGCTATGGAATAAATCCAATTTTCTTCTGTCTTGATTTTCAAATAGCATAGGTATAAGAAAATTATTAGAAAAGAAACAGTGTTACACAAAATGATAATCAGATAATTAAATAACAGTATTTTTTGCTAATGGCTGCCACCATAGTCCCCCAAACTAGATAGTAGTAGAATAATTATTAGCATGAAAAATGTTTATGATATATTACCAAAGGAAAATAATTCTATGTATCACATTGATTCTATTAGTGATAGTATTTTTGCTCTCTTGATATATAGCTATGCGCATGTAATAGAAGTTATATGCAATACAAGCTCATTTCCTATACTTGACTCAAAATTACAAAAAGCAAACCACATTAACAAACAGCCAAGTTAGCTAGAAACAACATTTATAGAACTTCAGTGAAACTCATTCTGAAACAGGTTATGAGCCTAAAAAGGATATTTTTATATTTTGATAGATCTTATTTTTTAATTTTTAAACATTTATTTAATCATCTAAGTTACCAAGTTACAAAGTTATCCATAATTCAATTTTAGGCACAGAAGGATGCTTTTAGATTTAGAGAATAAAACTAGTGCTACTTAGAATATATTTGAGTTTCAGTGTCCGGACTTACTAAGACACATAGGAAACTAAACTAACAATTATCATGACAATGTTAATGAATGGGAGAAGTCAAATGCCTTTCTCGAATACAGGTCAGGGGATGAGGTGGGGAGAAGGAAGATGTGGGGGGCGTTGGTGGAGAATGTACACTGGTGAAGAGAGGTGTTCTTTTTATGACTGAAACCCAACTATAAACATGTTTGTGATCATGGTGCATAATAAAGATATTATTTAATAAAATAAAAGTATAGTAAGCAACCACAGCTCACTCAGGCTACAAAGCAATAAGAAACAAGGAGCACAGTGCCTCAGTTTACACTCTTAATATTGTCTTTCTTTTCATCTAACCTCCACCACCACTTCAAACCACTGTTTGAATCCTGATTGAAAAATTTAGTAATGAGATCTTGAATGAGCGGTTCCTTTTCTTTTTTAATTTTGTCTTGCTCATCTTATAAAAGAAAATTATAAAACATTTATTTTGCTGATTCTAACTTTTTTGGGGGGAAGGTACAGAGTACTTTAGTGATGGTTCATGACAAGGTGCGCCCACCCCTTCATCAGTGGCTCTGGGGTGGAAACTTGGACTCAGGAGTCTCTCTGTGTCGAGTAAGGGAGGACTCCATAGTAATTGAGACCTTCTCCCTCTTTCTCGCTGGGGCTGGTCCTTGGGGGTTTTATACCTGGGAAGCCATAGACACCATCACATATGATCTTGTGGCTGTAGCAAGACTCAAGATGTAGTAGGAGAGGAGCTTGGCTGCTGGAGGCAAAACCAGTGGAGGAATGAATGACACTGTTAAAGTTGAAGGTGATATTGGTCCCCAGTAAAGCCCTAAAGGGTATTCTGGGCCACATAATTTTAGCTTTGAAGATTACTTAAGAGAACATATATACTTATATATATATAAGTATTTTATAAATATATATTTTATATATATGCAAATTAATATATGCAAACTTATATATATATATATATATATAAAATTCACAGTTCCTGGAAAATAGAATTTACTACGTATTAGAAACTTCTGATGGCATCAACAAAAAAGTGAGTATTGGAATAAATGTGTGTGTTTTTGTCTCATGGAAGACTGGGTCCACTTTTTCATGAAGTATTTCAGCAATTTTATTATAGTAGCAGATCAGTCCAAGAGAACTTCCACATTACACTTGGCAATCTGTAATATCATTTGGTATCCTGTCAAAAGGCAATAGCTTCTTCCGAGCTCACTTATCTATTGATAATTATCTAATTATGTGAGGGGTCAAATATTCCTAGTCCTGCTTTACAGATGGAATAATAAGGGCACTAAGAATTTAATAATACTGCTAAGGGATGCTAAGATATGTGACCAATTCTGAATTTTGTGGGATTTTGTTAGTTTGTTGACTATAATCCTAATGTTATACTAATGGGCAGTATTGACTTAGCACAACACAACATATCTGCCTATTAGTAATATCATACCTGTTGGTAGTGTGCCTCCACTGTCCAACCATGCTCCTAGCTTGGAATCTCTCCCTCTCGTTGTTGCAAAGAAAATTCTTTTATTTACTTTGCTGTTTTATTTTATTTGTTTATTTCATTTTGCTGTTTTCCTTTTATTGTGATACATTTTTAAGAAACAGTGCTCCTCATTTGCATTCTAAGAGCTGAGTATATGTTTCTGATAAGGCAGTCATCATGCTGAATTGTACTGTTTGTCTCTCTGTATATACATACATAGCCACACACACTCCTCCAAAGATTGTGGATAACAAATAAAGGTCCTACAATTATCCTCAGGTGAATTGTAGATGTTCCATATTTGGGCCCTTGAGGTATATTGTGGCTTTTTCATAACTTTCTTGGAATACACTATAGGAACTTCAATGTTTTTGAATGAAGAGAGAGGCTGATGAATAAATAAGTGAGCCCAGAAGAGGTGATTGCCTTTAAGTACCATGATTAGAATAGTGTTAATGTTTCTAATTTGGACATACAAAGTTTCTGGACCTTGGCCTGATTTGAACTCTGGCTCTGTGCTACTCTCCAAGGGAGTGTTACAGGAAAGGTAAGTTTGTGTGTCCTTTATCCTAACATGGCAAAAAATATATTCAAAAGATTAAAAGAATCTTTAACAGAATTTGTGAAATTGATACAAAGCAGAGCTACAGGAGAACCAAGAGAGATCTGAGGAGCCCATACGGTTCCTAGGTATAGTTTGAAAACTACTGCAAGTTGGCAAGTGGGAAGTGGGTCATTATACACTCTCAAGGTTTTACTGTTCTGAATGAAATGAAGGATCATTGGAGAGAAAGACTGAAATAGGCACATGCTTAGAGAGGTTCCTTTCTCACTCCATCCTAGGAAGGGGACAATACAAAGGAGAGGGACTCACCCAGGACTTGGACCCAGGGCAGAGAAGATGACCTGGAACTTTCAGGCAAGGGGTGGGGGAGGAAGGAGTTGGGGGCAATTAGTGATGGGAATGTTGCACTGGTGAAGGGGAGTGTTCTTTCTTACAATTAAAACCCAACTACAAACATGTTTGCAGTCATGGTACTTAAATAGATACTTAGAAAAAGAAATGTTAGAATAAATGTGAGATCAGTAGCTTAGATAAACCCACGAAAAGAAGATAGGGCTTAGCAGGAAGAAGGTAACAACTGTTAGTGTAAAGGCTTGAAGGCAACTGGGCATGAAGGTCTGGAGCCTGACAGAGAAGCCAAAGACAGCAAAGTGGGGTGATAGGGAGAAGAACAGCAGTGGGCACACATGAGATCTCTGGGGAACTTAAGGTGAAAAAGCAGTGGCTGCTATTTCCACAGGAAGCCAATACATGGACAGGTGAATAGGACCTATGGGCACAAGATGATAATATCTTGAGCCCAAATGGTCTCAAGATAGAAAGAGTGATGAGTAGGCTTCAGTGATGGAGAAAAAAATGAACCAGCACAAGACGTGACAAGAAATCAAAAGATGGGCTGGAGCAAAAGCACAGTTGGGAGAATAATTACCTTGCACATGGCCAACCCAAGTTTGATCCCCAGCATCCCATATGGTCCCCTGAGTCTAGCAGGAGTAATTTTTGAGTGCAGAGCCAGGAGTAATCCCTGGTATGGCTCCAAAGCCAAAATAAAACAAACAAACAAACAAACAAATGAGTCCAAAAGAGTTTGTCACCTCAGTGGAAGTGACTTTCGAAGGGGGAGAGCCATGTTGAAAGAAGAAACTTTTGAGAACGTTTTCAGTTTCTGAGAAATGTGGCTGAAGACTGATTTCTGTTCATTTTCTTCTGGGTCATATTTCCACAATGCATTTTCTTTACTCTAATCCAAAAATGCGTGGAACAAAATATGACTCAATTCAAAAAAACATCTATTGAAATAATATTTCAGAAATGTACCATTGATATACAATACCATAGACAATCTGCCAGGGCATTTTGAATTTCTGCTTCCACGCTTCAAGCACTTTTAAATGCTAAAACTCACTACACATTTTGTTTCCTAAATTGGATTAAAAAGCAATTTTATACTCTGTCAATCAGCTTCCCAAGATATAAAGAGAGGATTGCGTTAGTGTTTGCTTGAAATAGAATTTCCATCACTCTAACAAGGTCCTGTGGATACTCTATTAGCATATACAATTACCAGGATGCTTTCTCCCTACAATCCTCTTAAAATCCCCATAAAATTAAACTTTCCAGATTAGCATTAGATGAGTCTTCTTTTTTAAAAAAATGTAATTTTTTAGTGGGATTGATATTCTGTTATAACATTCCTAAATCTTTCTTCTCCATTTCTCATAATTTTCTAAACTTTTAGATTTAAAAACCAAATAGCCTTAATAAAAATAAGTTTTAGAAAAAGAATATCAAATTGGTTAGGTCTGTACCACAATATGCTACTAAAACAGGCTGCTCTGCTGGTAAAAAAAAAAAAATCTTCCAGACCATGATGAACCAAGCTTTATGGCTTCAGCACCAACCTGCTACCTGCATTTGCTTCAACCATTTGTGGAAAAAGATTAGAGGCAAACTGAATAGCCACACACACAAAAACAGCATATCTTACACCATACACAAAAATCAACTCAAAAATTAAAACTTGAGAAGAAGATATGGAATTATAAAAGTAGAATGGAAAATATTTGGGAAAATTCTTAAAATTCTGGTCTTGGCAACAATTTATTGGCAAAGACACCAAAAGAAGAGGTAACAGAATCAAAAACAGAAAAATAGAACTACACAAAAATAAAAAGTTTCTTCATAGTAAAGATAATAAAGTGATAAAAAGGCAAGCCATAAAATAAGTGAAAATATTTTAAACCTTAACTCTGATAGTGATAAATATTCAAAATTTATAAGGAACTCCTACAGTTCAATAGTCAAGTAAATAAAATTGAAAAATGAGCAAAAGATTTTGAACAACTATTCCTCCAAATGACACCATACAACTGGCCAATATATTCATAAAAGATGTTCAACATCACTTATCATGAGGAATATACAAACCAAATATGAAAATAACTATTATATTACATATATCAGGATGGTACTACAAAGTATAACTGCAGAGTATAACAAGTGCTAGTGGGACCAGAGAAATAGTATAGTAGGTAGGACACTTGCCTTGCATGTGGTTGATCTGGGCTTGGTTCTTGGTACCCTTATGGTCCCCTGAGACCTCCAAGAATGATCCTTGAGCACACAGGGTATGACCCCTCACAATAAACATACAAAAAAACTTTAAAGAAGTGTTTGAAAGAATTAGAATTCTGTGTACTTTAAAGCGAGTGTATAATCTGCAGCAACCATATAAACAGTATGTAGAGATGGTACAGAAGACAGAGCACTTTCTTACAGGTCGCTGCCTCAGTTCAAACCCATCACTACATATGGTCCTCTGAACACTTACATGGGTAATTACTAACTGTAGAGGCAGAAAGAACCCCATTTAGGAATAAGCACTGCCTAACCGAAAGCCTAGCCTTCCACGCCCATTAAAACTAGTACTGTCATATGCCACCTGAAGGAGTTCATCCAAAATAATCAAAACTAGAATTAGTTAGTGAGAAGATTGAGAGGTAACTCTTCCAAAGTGTTCAGATGTAGGTACAGGGTGCTTTTTGGCTAATCAGACTGCTTGTTCAATACTAGGGTCAGAGGATGTGATGCTTCCTGGACTCCGCAGTTCTAGGGATGATACACATCACCCCAGTAGTACTTGGAGGCTTCCAAGCTGTACTCACTGATGCTTGGGGGAGAGGGGTACCCTATGGTGCTGGGGATTGTACCTGGGTCAACAACATAAAAACATGTGCCTTAATTCCTATAATTATTGCTCCAGCCCCAAATAATTAGATCTCAAAGAGATATTTGCAAACCTATGTTCAATCCAAAACTACAGCCCAGATATAGTAGGGAAAATACCCTAAATTTCTATCAATAGATAAATTTAAAAAGAAATATAATCTATTTATGAGTGAACATTATCAAGTTTTTTGAAAGGAAATATTTATTTATTTATTTATTTAGGTTTTTGGGTCACACCCAGCACCGCTCAGGGGTTACTCCGGGCTCTATGCTCAGAAATCGCTCCCGGCAGGCTCAGGGAGACCATATGGAATGCCGGAATTCGAACCACCGATCTTCTGCATGAAAGGCAAACGCCTTACCTCCATGCTATCTCTCTGGCCCCTGAAAGGAAATCTTGTCTAGAGCCTCAGTAGGGATGAATCTAGAGGACATTATTCTGAGATATAAGCCAGAAATAACATAATAATTATATTATTGCACTCATATGAGGTATCTACAGAACAAAGCTCATACATTGACAAAAACAGTGGTTACTTGGAACTTGGGGAATGGGGAAATGAGGCAAAGCCGTTCAACGATGATGTTTCAAACAAGCAAGATGAAGAGGTTCTAGAGGGCATGCAACATGCAAAGAGCTAACAAATATTAGTTAAAATAACATAGAGATGATGAACAAGATAGAACAAGATGGAAGATCATGGGTACACCAGCACATGCAACAGAAAGCTAGCCATCCCAGGAAGAAAGGGTGGGCCAAGCCCTTGCTCTGCCTAAGCTATACCTGCTGCCTCTATCACCCAATATTACTGTTTCCCTGATGACACTGCTTCATCTCTGGCCCTCTAAGAGTTCCTCCAGGGACACGAATCTGACCAAACTTCAGGTACACCAGTAGTTGGGTTGATATAACCAGGGCTTTTTGGATTGAGTGTTGGGTACTCTCCTCTCATATCTTCCTTCTTCTGGGAAGCCTAGAAGTGTAACTATACCCACAAATGCAGGTATCATGTTCCAACCAGGCCAACTCCATAGATTCACTCTTTTCTCAAATGAGATGTAAACTGAGCTGGGAAAGATCATGGGAACACTGGCCAATAAAGCAGAAAGCTGGCCATCTCAGGATGAGAGGGCAGACCCAGCCCCTGCCCTGCTGAAGCCATGCCTGCTGCCTCCATCACCCAGAATCACCATTTTCCAAATGGCCCTGCCTCATCATTGACTCTCTATGATTCCCTTCAGGGATACCAATCTGATCAAACTTCAGGTACACCACTTTTTGATATCATGAGAGTTTTTTGGAGCACCCTCTCCCATATCTTCTGTTTTCCAGGAGGCCTAGCAGCTCTGAACATTCCCCTAAAAGTTACAGTATCAGTAATAGTACTTTAAATTTCTAGACAACTTCATTTGTTTGATACTGTCATCCCATAGGATCACACCAATTTAACAGAATGGACAGCCAAAAACACAAGTTTGCTAAACCTTCTGCTATTATATTAATGACTTTGTTAGAGATACAATCATTTTTAGAAATGTACTTACTACTGTACTTTTTCTTTTTGTTTCTGTCTTTTGTAACTTTTTTCTTTTCTTCCATTTCTTTTTTTCTATGTTTTTCAATACCTTTGCTTTTACTTATCTGGAAACAAATGTATTATGATCAACTATGTAAACTATGTAATGCATTTTCTTTAAATAATTTTTTTAAATGTTTAAAGAAAGAGAGATCATAGTGTTGGGTGTAAAATTAGGATAGACCAGTGCTGGTGGGGATGCTGCCTGTTCCAACCCCTATGGAAAACAATATGGAAGGTACTCACTAAACTCAAAATTGAGCTGCTAAATGATACAGCAATCCCTCATTTGGGTATCCATCAACAGGACAGAAAAACACTCATCCAAAAGGATATATGCGCCACATTATTCAAAGCAGCACTCAGTACAATAGCCAAGACTTGGAATCAACCTAGATGTATAACAACAGATGAGTGAATCATGAAGATGTGATATATATATACAATGGAATACTACATAGCTGTAAGAAATTATGCAATGATGCAATTTGCAGCAATATAGATAAAACTGGAAGGGATCATATTAAATTAAGTAAGCCAGAAGGCGGATAAATACAGAATAATATAACTTATATGTCGTATTTAAAATAACTGCATGAAGAAATGCAGTGGTCTAGATGGGAGTGGTCTCGAACACCCCAGAGCATAGTGAGAAGGATAGAAACTGAGTGGAAGAGGAGAAATACAAATATGAAAGGATGGGGGCTATGGCCAAGTGGTCTCAGGTGCATAAGTAGTATTAAAAAAGGTCATAACTAATATCCAAGCCAAAGGCAACAACAATGGAATCAAGAGACCCAAACTTTAACAAGCTAAACATCAAATGGGCCTGTTATACTTTCAGGATGGGATTCGTATGGGATGCACTTGGGGAACATTGGTGGAAGGAGGTGGACACTGGTGGTGGGATTGTTCCTGCTTATTATATATCTGAAACCCAACTATGAAGGACTTTGTAAATAACTATTGTTTTAACAAAATAAAATAAAAATATAAAGTTAAGGTAGAAGAGAATCTTAAAAATCAAACAATTATAAAAAATATAATGAACCTCCACGAGCCCTAAAAAATAAATATATTCTCAATATCAAAACATACCATACAAATTAAGAGCCCCTATAAATATGGATGGTCTAAGATCACTCAGTATTAAAAATGTGCATGGAAAAAAGGCTAGAATGAACTAGTCAATAAGATTTGATGATTGCATTATAATTTTTAATATGAAAGAATTTGTTTTTAACAATCTATCATAAAGGAGAACAATGTCTAACATTGCTTGCAACAAACCAACAATTTAGTCTTCTTTGGAAAGTTTTCAGAGAATGAAAAGTTATCTTTAGCATCCCAAAGGAGTTACTACAATATATTTCATAATAGCAAGAAAAATAGATATGTCTCCTTCCAGGAACAATCTTGTAATGGAGATGCAGCATTTTCAGAGTAACAGCACTAGTGAATACAGATTTGTGTTAACCAATGAATCACTGAAGAAATGTCCCAGCACCTAGATAAATCCCAGCACCTGCTAAGAAGGGGCAGAGTAGGCAAGGGAAACATCTTTTTTAGGTAAAGAAGAGACAACTACAGCTGAAAATCCAATGAATTATAATCATACATGGATGAAGATTACAGAACTGAGATGAATAAAACCCATTATCTATCCTGCCTCATAAGGGAAATTTTCTCTAGAAAATGGGGAATATGCCCTTTTAATTCATTAGGAATTCATTTCAATTCAGGAAAAACAAAGCCTCTTTTATTGTAATCTCACAAAATGGAAAAGGGCTTCTAATGAGTTTGCAATTTCTTTTTTGTTTGTTTGTTTGTTTGTTTGTTTTGGGGCCACACCCAGCGGTGCTCAGGGGTTACTCCTGGCTGTCTGCTCAGAAATAGCTCCTGGCAGGCACGGGGGACCATATGGGACACCGGGATTCGAACCAACCACCTTAGGTCCTGGATCGGCTGCTTGCAAGGCAAACGCCGCTGTGCTATCTCTCCGGGCCCGAGTTTGCAATTTCTATCTTTTTGAAGTGTGTGCTGGTTCTTAAAAACCACCAGCAACTTTAGAATCCTAACACCTTTAGCCGTCTTCAAAACAAATAGCATTGTATAGTTAAGCACAAAATCAGAGAGTGAGAAAGAGAGAGATAGGTACAGGAAAAAAAGTGATTATTGAAGTATAGAAAAACATATAGGAAATATCAGAGAATGAGTAAGATGACATCCACAAAAAAGCGAAGAAGGAAAAGAAG
Source organism: Suncus etruscus (assembly GCF_024139225.1). Classification (NCBI taxonomy): domain Eukaryota; kingdom Metazoa; phylum Chordata; class Mammalia; order Eulipotyphla; family Soricidae; genus Suncus; species Suncus etruscus. The sequence goes on along the minus strand of NC_064848.1, from coordinate 126,015,719 downwards.
GGAACATAGTAGGAAAACAAAGCCTCGTCAGATTATGAAGGTCCTTAAATAACCACCCAAGGGTCAACACCTGCTTCTGCTTCTGTAGGGCGCTTCTTTTCTGCACCTCTACAGAAAAGGAGCACAATATCTATCCTCTGTACTGACATATGAGGGGCTTCCTCCTACAATGGTGCTATATGAGTATTTTGAAGCCATTCTGTTCCTGAATACGTACCCAAGAGGCTCTTTTTCAGAATAGAGACCCACAGTTTTGTACTTTTTGTTTGTTTTGAGGTCGCACCTGGTGCTTGGGATGTTGAAACATGCAAGAAAAGTATTTAACCTCTATATCATATCTCTAGCCCAGTTTTTTACTTTTGAAATTTATTTTCCAGTATTGTAGTATGGTTTAAGTAGAATTTAATCCCTATTCTATGTTTGCAAGTGAAGTTCATTTGCAGAAGTAAGCCACCTAAGCACTTAGCTCTGGAGTTTGAAAAATTAACTATGTACCTTTTTTGCTTAGTACAAAACTAGATGGAAGCAAGCTGGAAACTCATAGACAGTAATTACTTCTCAGGTATTAAATTTGTTTTTTTATTTTCCTCTTGAGCATATCTACAAGTAGGTAGATCAGCATGCTGATACCAAAAACTCTGGTGGTACTCTACTGATCACTTCCCGTAATATAGAAACAAGAAAATTACTGGAATGTCTATAATATAAAATCTTGAAGAAATCTGAATTGTCCACATGCAATTATCTCTGGCAGTAACATGACCACCAGTTATCCAGCATTTGAAAGGTTTCAGTATAGGCTGATCTGCCACAGGGTGAGCAAGGGTGATCTTTAAGAATGAGACACCCCATAATCAATGTAAATTGTCAGTTACTTGCCATGTGACTATGAGCAAGTTACTGAAAATCTTTCATCAATTTATAGCAGGAACAAAATGATACTTTTCACGTGGTGTGACTTAAAAATTCATGATATGGCACATATATAGTTCAATTAGCACTAAACTCAGCATACAACTAACACTTAATTTAAACTAGTAAAAATGAAATTATGATATTGTAAGGAGAGGTTCAAATTGGGCATGGGATAAAATCCCGATGTCTTAGTGTCTCTTATTATGTCAGGGCATAAATGATTATGAATATCTCATTAGAATTATGAATGATATCTGCCCCCAAAAGGCATCATGTTGTACTTATGTACACATGTATGTTTATTAAATTATTAAGAGCAGTCTAAAATAAACTGCATAACATACATAAAAGATATTTATAGAAGCCTGTATAAAATACATGTGCACCAAAGTTTTGTGGCTAATTGGCCAAGGATGTATTTACTGGGTATTCCCCCATGGAAGTTGTCAGTGGTCTAAAAAGAATTTGGAAACCAGTTTTCTCACAATATAAAGCAATAAAATAAGGTAATGGAAGTCATTTCTTGCATTAAATTTCTTTAAGCTTAAGGATTAGAAGGCAGAGTGAATTCAAGGGCCACAGAAATAGTATAGCATGTAGGTGGCTTGCCTAGCACAAAGTAACTTGTGATCGATCCTTGGTACCACATATGGTCTCTTAGTCCCCTCTAGAAGCACTCCCTGAGTGCAGAGTTAGAAATAAGCCCTGAGCACCTCCAGGTATGGCTCCAAAACAAAATAAAGAAAAAAAGAAAGTAGAGAAAATTCAGTACTTTCAAGAGAATTCAATATTGCAGGCAGAATATTAGTTGACTTATTTAATTTCTTTTGCCAATGGCAGGCTTAAACTATTGGAATTTTTAATACCTTTCTAGAATCTATTATTCTATTATAGTACCATCTAAGAATATCATAAAACTAAAAACTTCAAAAAACATCTAGTCAAGAAGCATTATACTTATTTTCTGTTATGCTTCCGATTATAACCCTCTAGCTTTTATACCTAGAAAAGTTAATTATATTTTAAACTTTGAGAGGATTTAAACAAGCCATACAGCAATAAGTTTAACAATTTGAAAACATATGGAGCTAATGTATTTTCAAAGAACTGTGAGTATATTTTTGCACTTAACATATAGGGTATATGGCCTATTATTTTTCTCTTCACCTAAAAGATGGAGATATTAAGCCCAACTTCCCAAGGGTAAAGTAACATTCTAATTTTCTAAAATTAAGTGAGAGTTTGAACTGAAACCAATATTTTTGTCTTGGAATCAGGTCTTTATGCTTAAAACTACTTCTAAGAGTCTTCTGTGCACAAAATAGCTCTGTATTCAAAGCATGGTCTTTAATAGATATTACTTGATGAACTTGATTTAACATAATAGAGAATATTTTCATGATTAGATTTATATTTTAATTAAATTTCAGTGAATATTTTAATATGTTAGATAAATAATATTAAAGAGATATATTTTATACTATGTGTCATGATACCTAAGTTCACAAATACTATGTTGATTATTATCTACTAAAACTTGAGTGCATAAATACATCCTTGAACAAAAGCTAAACTATAAAACATTTTTTAATTCCTTTTTCCATTAAAAGTAGACTATAGCCTGAGTAAAATCTTGGAATAATGTTAGATCACTTGTCTCTGCTTTTCTGGATATCAACACAATAAATTAAAGAAGTCAACTTTGTAAGTCACCTCACATATGTCTGCACCCACCACTTCACCCTCATACATACTCACACACCTTTAGCTACAGTACTTCAACAAAATTTAAAAATTGCCTTCATTTTACTAACAGGCATTTTAAATAATGAAACTTTCATCAGAAAAAATAGGTGTTACTGTAGGAGAAGTTTCAAGGAATAAAAATAAAAATGTGTTGAGACCGAGTAATAGTACACTGTGTAGGGCATTTGCCTTGCATATAGCCCAACCTGGGTTTTAATCTCCAGTGTCCCATATGGCCCCCACCTCCCCAAGCACTACCTTAGTGTACCAGAAGTAACCCGAGTATCTCTTTGTGTGGCTCCAAAACATAAAACAATTTAAAATAATGTGCTTTAGGAAATCTATCTGCAAACTAAACACACACACACACACACACACACACTCGTGGCCCTCAGTACTGTGCTAATCACTTAAGTACTAGAATTCAGATAGACCATTAATAAATGTCCATCCCCTGAGTAAAATAAGAATTTTAGAAATGTCTTCTGTTATGATACACCTCCCTTAACATCAAATTCAGAAAAACAAAAAGGAAATATCTATAAACTGAGCAGTGCATGATTGACAAGATACATATTTTCTACTAACACTATGGAAATGATACTCTCAAAATATACTTGACAAATACTAAGCTGAAGTTTACCTTATTATCTTATTACCAATATTGATCAACTATCATTTATCATGGAGAAACAATATAACATTTTTGGTCTTTTTTTATTACTTTTATTCACAACAATGTCCATTTCCCAAGTTGGTTCTAAAGGAGATTTTTAACTGCTGTGAAATTCCTATTAAATGTATCAACGCCCGAGGGAACTCTGTATTTTTGCCAATTCCAGCCTTCCTGAGGTAGATCTATTAATTTATTCTGATTATGTGAGGCCCGAAAATTGGCCCTTAAATCTTCTGAATGTAGCTTTTGCTCTAAAAGTGAGGCTAATGATCACAGACTAAACAGGGCCTCAGCATCTGTTGGTTGCTATTCCATTTTTTATAACTGGGTGTATTCCATTTTTTATAACTGGGTGTATGACATTGTGGTCACTGAACACTTTCTCTGTGTCATAACGAGTTCCTACGGGGATTCCACAAACTCACTTTTGGCACATGAGGATTGAATTCCACAGCTCTATGAATGGCCTCTACTGCATTCATCTCTGCTGTGCTCAGCCCCCGCCGAGATGCAGCTTCAGGAGAGAATCTGCAAAGCAGAAAGACAAACACCATCCAGTTGGGACCACTGTTTGGGCATCGATTCCAACAGGCATCTATACATGAAGGGCCCATAAAACCAGTGAGCCAATGGCATGAGCTTTCCAAACCTCCACCTCATGGAAACTGAGTGACCCCTCAGAGAGAGGCCAGCAAAAACCCCAGCGGAAACAAGAAAGCGAGTTTACATCTAATGTAAGGCAGGAATTAAATTTAGTTGTCAGGTATCTCTGTCTAGGTAGCTAATCTAAATGTTCTATGGGGTGCCTACTTTGAGGTCAGGAGAGGAGGCCAAACTGGTGAGGGCAGAGAGTGTAGGAAAAAGAGAAGTCTAGGTTACAGAAGAGCGCACTTAGTTAAAAACCGAACTGGGAGAGTTTGAGAGGAGGCTCCCAACCCAAGGTCAGTGCTGCTGAGACAGGGGGTTAAGTCAAGGTAGCCAAAGCAGCAGGCAGGCCTGCATGGGGCCCTTCTGGCAGGGGTGAGTGTGTGAGCCCAAACTGTGGGCGAGACACCTGCCCAAGTGAATGAAAAAAACCAGACCATGCAATCTCTTTCTCACCTCACACCCAGGGCTAACTCCAGAGCTGTGCTTGGCAGGCAGACACCACAGGGGAAGCTGTGATAACCCTGGCCCTGCCCTCCCAAGCTGGAGTCGCTGTGTAGGGAGAAAAGATGTTGCAGTAGGTACTGGCGATCTACAGGATAAAAAAGAATGAAAGAAAATTACTTCGGTCTTGAAGTGCACACACACTTTCACAGCAAACCTGTCTGACATAGCAGAGGCTGTTTCCTTTTCCAGGTATGGGGAAGTGGAAGCATTTATCAACTCAAAAATACAGTAAATCCATCTAGTACCTTTCACCTACCAGTCACCATGGGTGTCTATTTCCAAAGGCCCTGCCTGGACAAAATGGGCAAATGTGCCACTGAGACAGCATTTCAGCATAAATAAACTATGGGGATTTAAGTTAGTTTAAGAACTGATGAGGTAAAAGAAAGGGAGATGACCAGACCCACTACCATACCACCCTACTTATTATGGCAACTACCTGGTCTTGGCTGGTGCAGGGAAGAGGAGTAGGAAGAAAGGGGAAAAGAATAGGAAGGAACTTCATCTTAGTCCCAAGCAGGTCTTTTGGTATCTATTATCTGCCCTCCCCCCATAAAAACAGGATAAAAAAGGGAAAAGGGCACCTCAGAGGCAGGGAATTTCATATAAATCACTCCTGAGGGATCCATACACTCAATACCTGGGGATATACTTTCCCTCCTTCTATTAGAGAAAGAAAAGATCAGCAGGTTTTGGAAAATGCATGGTCATAAGCAGGGTCTCATAGACTAAGAGAAACTTCCAGAGAAAGCCCTCAGAGGAAACACATCTCAAATCAGGTCAGGCATTTATTTAGCATCACACAAGTTATTATTTACTTACTTGTCAGAGACAGCTCTTGCTTTGAGCAATGCAGCTGTGTAGCATATTGTCGCTGACTTTGGTAAACTTATATCTGTTAGAGAAAGAAAGTAGGAAAACATGTGAGTTTCAGAAACAACAGGCATATTATTTTTAACACATGAGCACTCTTTATTCATGTAAGCCAAATAAATCGTAAGTTAAAAATGGTGGTATGTGGAACTAAGAATAATCCAAATTTTGTAAATTATTCATTTTTAATTCATACCAAATTCTTCGGCAACAAACTCCTTAAAATGTAATTTTTCACAGGGTGAATTTGTTTAAACAGAGCATAGTGACAATATATATTATATGATACAACCTTGATACAATGAAAAGTAAATGGAAGATCCTTTTTCCACATACAGTTTCTCAATAAGTAATAAAATAAGTAATGAAATAGTAATGTAAAAAAAATATTACCTGGACCATTACTTAAATAAAATTTAAGTGGGAAATAAATGTACTCAATAAATTATCATTTGGTAGCAAAATTTAAATAAGATTTCCACTGCATTATATTTTAGGAATGTCTTGTTCAGTGTTTTGTCTAAGAAAAAATACATACAACATAATATGAGAAAATAATATGTATATTTTGAATGAACATATGTTATATGTGAATCACTGGAGCCCCTTCATATGAAGCTGAATTTGTTGCCCAGAAAAGGGTACGTTTAGTATGTAAAAAAATTTCTAAGGAAAGAGGAAGGCAGATAATATTCAGATAATGCATTTACAGGGAAATAAAAGTACTGAAAGTAGATAAGCTGAATGAGGGGGGTCTCCCTGAGAGAAAATTCTTTTTTTCAATATTTGATTCTTTTCTATTATGATTTTTTTCAATTATGATTTTTCATTTATGAAAAAATTATGATTCCAAATGAATTTTAAAAATGAGAGCCTGATAAGCAGTGTCTAGAAGCCTAGGGACCACTTCCGGCAACATTTAGCTAACTGAGCTTATTAAATGTTTGCTCAGCAAGAAAGACAGTGCTGCTCAAGGCCAGTGAGGGTGGGAGATACTAGGGCAACACTTGGTGGTGCTAAGTGGGGGCATTTGATACTAGAGATTCAACTTGGATCTTTATGAATGCAAAGGTGATAGCATTGATCATTGAGCTATCACTTCCACCCCAAAATTGTGTGTGCATTTAACATTTTACCAAATTTATACTAAATGAAAATATGTTATTCCCAGATCCTGCAAAATTTACTCAATAAGGATTCAACACCTTGAGTGACTTGCATGTTTCATCCAAGGCTAGTTTCAATTTAGAATTATGCTACAAAGGAATGATAAGGGAAGCCCTATTTGTTGAAAGCAGAAGATATTCTAAACCTCGTACCTCATCCAACAACAAGTATTTAAAATCATTTCATCTAAACTTTCCTTTTTTTTTTTGGTTTTTGGTTTTTGGGCCACACCCGGTAACGCTCAGGGGTTACTCCTGGCTATGTGCTCAGAAGTTGCTCCTGGCTTGGGGGACCATATGGGACACCGGGGGATCGAACCGCGGTCCGTCCAAGGCTAGCACAGGCAAGGCAGGCACCTTACCTTTAGCGCCACCGCCCGGCCCCTAAACTTTCCTTTTTTGAAGGAAATGTCAAATAGACTGATAAAACACTAAAAATCATATATAATACCTATACAAACCTGAAAGGGTTAAAGGCCTCTATAAACCTGGTCTTCTAAATTGTATTCAAACACAATGTTTCTATCATATAAATCACATAAAAGAGTGTAGTTAACTAGGAAGGGGAAAAAGGATGTCAGTCATGTTACTTTTCCAATGCCCTAATATCTGACTACTTTCTTTTTTTTTATTTATTTTTTTTTTTGGTTTTTGGGCCACACCCGGTGATGCTCAGGGGTTACTCCTGGCTATCTGCTCAGAAATAGCTGCTGGCAGGCAAGGGGGACCATATGGGACACCGGGATTCGAACCAACCACCTTTGGTCCTGGATCGGCTGCTTGCAAGGCAAACGCCGCTGTGCTATCTCTCCGGGCCCATGACTACTTTCTAAGGTGGGGATTCAATGCAACAAAATTAAATACCTTATTTTTGGGGGTTTCACTCATAAGAATTGAAAGAAAAATTGTATTCTATTTGAAAATTCTATTTGAAAGCTCATGGTTTTTTATTTAAAAATTCCTTATATCGAGCTCTAGCCGGCATGGGGTCTGGGGAGACCCCAGTTCGAAGGCCTTCTCCCTAGCTTGGGGGTGCTGTCGCCTCTCCTGTCCCCCGGCCTCCAGGCCTTCCCTGGGACCCAGCCCAGGAGTCCAGAAAAGGTAGGTCCAAATTGGGGGATGCTGAGAGCTGCTCATTTTTATTAAGGCAGTCTCTGGCAATTTCTTACCAGTCTACATGTTCAAAACCGCATGGGGGCGATAGCCCCCATGTGCACGGTAAATATTAATAGTATATCCTATACCTCAGTTATGTTTTGTGTATGTAGAATGTCCATCTTGTATTCTGCCCTTTCGCACACCCCTGTAAAGCTCATTTTCACTCCTTAACTCTATCACCCCAAGCATCAGTATCCCCCATTTACCCTTTTTAACTTCAGTACTTCACAGTCCCAATCACGCACCAAAGTGGTGCACTGGATTTAACAACCCCAACTATTTCAAAAGACATAAAATGGACACATATGGCTTTTGAATATTTTATGCCTATTTTCTTTGAGAGCTATAACTTTTACTAAATATTCTCTTATGCAGTGAAGATTTTCCCCACTTTTTATCTTTTCTTCTCTCTTTGAGCTGTTCAATAAGGAATTTTTGGTGAAAGAGTCCCTCAGTTTAATGCTTATGTTTAACCATGTCATAGGGATTTTTGGACTTTTTCTTGCAGCCCCTATATAGGCCTATAATGCCATGTGGCATTGTTCCTTGTTTGCATAGGCACATTAAAATGGGAAAATACTATACATACAAATAAGTTCCTATCCAATAGAGGTAGGAACACAGAAATCTTGTAGAGTAATGGGTCCTTACACCCTGAACATTGACATAAAGACCTGAAACAGGCCTCAGAAGAATGGGCATTCTCCATTCACCCCTGAACCAGGGAAGCTAACTACGAAGGTCATTTATAACATCATCTGGAAGCAATCCTCTACCAGGGAAGACCCTACCGCTGCTCTGACACTGACCTGCTAAAAAGAGACTTCCCTCAACACTAAGAAGACTTGACAACAACGACCTGCTTACAGGACAGGGCTCTCTGCATTGCCCTTTTATTGTGAGGTAAAACTAGAGGACGCTCTACACCATCCTGACTCCAATTTAGGATATGCAGATTCCAGGATCTTTAATACATAAACATGATACCAACAACAGAGACTGTAAAAAATAAAAGTGTATTGGCACTACAGATAATGACTTGGATTGGACAAACTAGTTGGCCTGGAGCCTAGAGTTGGTCTTCTGCCAGGAAACTTCAGGGGTAGGGTCTCCTTGTATTTAGGCCAAGGCTTTTCCTTTCCATGTCCCTCATATTTTGGTGAGCCTATGCAAACAATAGCTGCAACTCTAACACTGTTTATACGGTGCTCCTTTGACTCTAATCCTTAAAAAAAAAACCACTTAAACTTTTGTGATTAACTCTAACTAATATGCATGGGCAAGGAAATGTAAGAAAATACTATACCTTCAATGTTTAAGGAATTACATAAGTTTTATGGCCTTAGTTGCTTTGTGTACTAAGAAATGTTATAATGTACTACAGTCTGGGGACTTGAGGGACAAAGTAATTGTACATGGGTTCTATTTTATTTTTCTTAATGTTCTTTGGCTGAAAGTTCAAAATTAAGTTATCAGCAAGGGGTTTTCTTCTAAGAATTCTGTTTATGGGTGATTTTCCTTCCACTGTAACTTTACCTTTTCCTCTTTCTTTGCATCTTTGTTCTCATAATTGAAAATAAATTTATAAAAAATTCCTTATATCTTCTTTCCATTCTTCCTAAGGTTATTTTTTAAAACTTAATATACTTTATTGAAAGAGTATGTATCACATAGTTAACCATAATACATGTTTCTATATAAATGAGAGCAAAATTGTAAAAAAATAAATAAAAAGAATAGAAAGAGAATATAAGAAAAAGGAGAAGGGGAGAGAAAAAAGGAAGTAAAGTGACAAGAAAATTTGTGAAAATTATTGTATTTCCAATGAGGTCATTAAGTCATTGTCAAAAAGTTTAATAAGCTCTTGTTGTAAGTTGTCTATTCTGTTATTTCATTTGTTTCTGAACATTAAATGACTTCAGCTACATATTGGGATCTAAGTTGGTGTGTCTCTATAAGAATGACAATATTGGGGCCAGGGAGGTGGTGCTAGAGGTAAGGTGTCTGCCTTGCAAGCACTAGCCAAGGAAGGACCATGGTTCGATCCCCCGGCGTCCCATATGGTCCCCCCAAGCCAGGGGCATTTTCTGAGCACTTAGCCAGGAATAACCCCTGAGCAACAAATGGGTGTGGCCTGAAAAACAAACAAACAAAAAAAAAGAATGACAATATTAAACAAATGAAGTTGTCACATGATCACTAATATGGCCATGTAGTTCTGGAATTCAAACCATTATTTCTGATACTGTGGCTTTTGTGGGGTGAGGTATGGCTGTCAGGTCTCCTGAAAGTATGAGAAGGTGGTAGGGGTAGAGGTTACCCAGTATTCCTTTTATGTAAACCTAGAATCTTTCTACAAAATGGTGACTAATAAAAAGTCCTAGAAAGTTGCTAAGACTAAAAGCAATGGTCACAATTATTTCAAGGTGAGAGCAAAAGGAAGGAAGGAAGGAAGGAAGGAAGGAAGGAAGGAAGGAAGGAAGGAAGGAAGGAAGGAAGGAAGGAAGGAAGGAAGGAAGGAAGGAAGGACCCACAGAGAAGACAGTCACAACCACAGCAATCAAGCAAAATTTAGCAATATTTCTACTACTATGGAAAATTTACTCACAATTAAAAAATTCATATCTTTTCCCCTCCCCCAAATTCATTTCTGCTTTTTCATTGTTTTTTTTAAATGCATGCAAAGTTAAATATATTATCAACAATATTTATTTATGGGTGTCGGGATTATAGGGATTATACATTTGTCTCTACTATATTTGCAAAACTTGTTATAGCTTCTTATGATATATATATATATATACTTGTTTGTTTTTGGTTTTTGGGCCAAACACAGCAGCACTTAGGGGCTACATCTGGATCTCTGCTCACAAATAACTCCTGCTCTTGACAGACTGATGGGGACTATATGGAATGCCGATAATCAAACACAGGCCCATCCTGGGTTGGCCACATGCAAGGCAAATGCCCTACCACTGTGCTATCTCTCCAGCCATCTTATGATGCATATTTAATAAATACCTTTTTAAAGGGCAATCACTATTCTAGAAATTGTCTGAAGAAAATTCAAAGCAAAGACACTGGTAAAGTCAATCTCATAGACATCACAGATGATCAGCCTGCAGATCACTTGACTTAAACACATTTATGCAAGTAAGTGAAGTCCTTTTGCAGTTTGTGCTCGATATAAAACTCTCTCTTCATTAACCACATGTTAATCTAAATGTTAGATAGATATCTAATATTTAACTACATGTTTTATGTCACTTTCAAGATAAAAAGTACATACTACCTTTAGAAGAATGCTAATTATTATGGGTTATTTGCCCAATGAACTTTGTTTTATACAAAGAAGCTAAATCTACCCTTTTGTTGCCTATTTTAATTTACAAAATAGAAATAAAGTTGTAGAAAATATATGCATAAAATTTTATTCCATAATTATATTTATGCATTCACACCATTATTAAGATAGAAAACTGCTTCATCACCACAAAGAATAGATTACTTTTTATGACATCTTTATACTGCTACTTTTCCCACCCATACCTGTCCCTTGCTGACTACTGATTTTTTTTCTCTGTACCTATGGCCTTGCCTGCCTACTATGATTTTATCATTAGAAAAAAATAGAAAAGGAGTAAACAAAACAAAGTAGGCAAGAGAAATAACAAAAAGGGGTATATCACAAGCTTTGAGCAAGTCAACAGCTTTGCAGTATTGCTTGTAATTTAATTTATTCCTGAATTTTATCTTCAGGAAGAGATTCAAAGTTATTAGAATTCAAATTTTGTATGAACAAAATCTAACTATACAGTGACTCTTTCATCATTTGCAAATGGCATGTAGCTACTATTATTACTACAAAGTTCTGCTAAGACATCTTGTAATTCTATTACTCATTGTAGAAATATGGCATGCTAAGTGAATATTTCACATAAGCAAAGCTGAACTACTGGCATTAGTCATTTTCCTTTCTTGTCTTTGCCATCTTATGTTTCATACATATGGGTTTCTGCAAAGGGAAGAACTTTCCAAAACATACTAGGTATGCAAAATCAAAATCATGCAGGTTTTAATTAAAGTCTATAGTCCTGAGTTGGTACAAAAGGAATCAAAGAACATGTGCTCTTAAATGTGGATTCTTTAATACACCCAATTTTCCCGAGATTAACCCATTTTATGGTTTTTCTACTCTTCATTCTTTTCTAGAGCTCAGTAATATTTCATTGTATGAGTATACCATAATATGTTTAGTCTTTTCTCCTGACTATTTGGATTGTTTTCCAGCTATAGGAAGAGCTATTATCAATAGAGCTTGGTTTGCCATTCCTTTGGAGGGGCAGTCCTTGGGGCTTCCTCAAAGCTCTGAATTTAAGGGTCACTCCTGACTGGAATTGGAGGACCACATGAGACGCCAGAAGTCAAACCCATCAGCTGCATATAAGGTGAGTGTTCTACTCACTGTATTATCTCTCAGGCCTTAGGTGGCTATTCTTTTTGTCTGTTTGGTGTTTTTGAGCCACACCTGGCAGGCTTGGGAGACCATATGGAATGCCAGGGATGGAACTTCGGTCAGCCACATGCAGAGTAAATGCTGTACCCACTGGGCTATCAATCTGGCCCATGTGGTGGCTAATCTGATTTAAGCTTTATTAAACAACTACTAATCTTTCTTGGTGTGAAACTACACATGAAGTTTCTGGGTCAGAAGGTAGATAAATGCTTAGTTTCATTGAAAACCAGCTTTCGGTATTTCAAAGCAATTGAGTAAAGTTTACAAAAATAATATCCAGTGATAGAAGTCAGAAAAATAGTGACTTCTAGGTTGGAGGACAGTTGTTGGTTTGAAGGGTTATCATGGAAACAAACACCTGAGATGAAAAATTCTATGAATTTAGGTAGTAATCACTCAAGTATATAAATGAGAAATAATACAGCTTTATACTTAAGAGTTTTGCATGCTATTATATGTATATTTACCTCAATAAGCAATGAACTTAGAAAAACAACAATCTATAATCTAATGCCACCTAAAACTGTTTCATCCATAATATTTTACTTAGTTTTTATCATCCTGTCCCCTCCGTATACGCACATACACACACAAATATACACACAATATACTAATCTATAAAATGGCTTATAGGTTCAGGCAGTGCATGGGCAGGGAGGAAACTTAATAAACAAATAAATACTATTAATACTGTCATCCTGCAACAAAATATAATCTGATGATTTCTCGGTTTTTCAAGGCAGCTTTTCAAATATTATGATGGTTGGTGGGGGGAATCTCTAAACCTAAATTTTCCAGAATAAATACTTCTATTCCTTAACATATCATTCTTCAAAACTTTTAATATACTTATTAATGAGTCATGGCTGATTTCAAATTCTGAGAATTAGGAGTGGAAATAATCTGCTACTCCTTGAGGCATGACCACTACAGCATTGGAAATGACATACAGCCTATGTCCCAATTGGCCACTCAACAGGTCTGAACTCCCGCCCCTGAAGATGCTGGGGAGCAATTGGAATGCATCAACTGCTCTTATGATTGTGAGCCCACAACCCCACTCCCCCCACTCCCTGTCTATCAGATCAAAATTGGGTCTTCTCTCTAAACTTGTAAATAAGATTTTACCATACTAAATTAAAACTAAAGAAAAGACTTTAGTTGTTATTATCAGGAACTCTGGAGTTGGTGACTTTTGTTGTTGCTCTGTACATAGTGCAAGAAATCAATTTAGGGTCTCACACAAGGAAGTATATTCTCTACCACTGAGTTATATCCCTTCCCCTAAATTAAAAATCTGAAAATGAAATGTAAATCTTTTTTTTTTTTTGAGGGGGAAGTGCATGAGTGAAACCTAGTGATGCTCAAGGTTCTATCTAGTGCTAAATTTGAATCTAGGGCTCCTGCATGCAAAGCATGTACTCCAGCCCTGTGAACTATCTCCCTGCCCCCTAAACCTCTATAAACTTCCTGGTTTGAGCTTATCATTCACACTATCAGTCATAATTGTGAGTAAAATTACGGTTCACAGCTTTGCCCATACACTTTACAAACATATGTTCCTCCTCTACCCCATCCCAGGAAATTATGGCTCACATTTATTGAACCTATATGTTACATGCATGAAGTATTACACATATGAAGTTTAAGTGTTACATATATTGTCCTATTTATTTCTCAAAAACATTATTATTTAGGATCTACTATTGACCCCATTTCTACAGATAGGGATAAATGGTTTAACAATATGCCAATACCACTCAGAAAAATATTAACTATACCAAGAAACATGATTTTTATTTGTATTATACTAGTGACAAGATATGAGTTTTAAAAATACCGAGAGAATCTGAGAATAGGTTTCTAGGAAATCAATCTAAATTTGAAATGCATACAAAGATACACGTTCAGATAATTGTGAATTCCTTTCAAGTATTGCTTTCTATTGCTTAACACGATGACACTGAATCCTCAAATATTTTAAGTTAAGAAATACATACATGACATTTCTCTAGTTCAGAAACAGGAATAAAATTATTATTTAAATTAATAAGGATATAAATACTATGGTATAGACTATGGTTTTCAATCTTATTTTGCCTGGAGACTGGTGGAAGAAAACAACTAGAAAAGACAAATGTTTCATTTCCCCTATCTTGTTTTGTTTACATTTGGGGAAACTTCTATAGAAAATCCATATTGAATTATCCTCTTTATTTCCTAAGTGTTTGTTTATTTATTTATGTATTGGCCACATCTGGTGGCGCTCAGGGGTTACTCCTGGCTCTGTGCTCAGAAATTGCTCCTGGCTCTGGGGACTATAGGGATGCTGGGGATTGAACCCAGGTCTGTCATGGATCAGCCATGTGCAAGGCAAGCACCCGCTTGCTATGCTACCTCTCCAGCCCTTCCTAAGTGTTTAAATAATTATGTCTTCTAAGCTAGTGGACGGGAGAGAGACATAAAAACAGAAATAGAGAGAAACAGAACCAGTTTTTAGGTAAAATGAAAAATAGGAAGGAACGGTAGTGTTTTCATTAACTTACACATTTTTCTCCAAATAGCAGTACTACAGATCAGATAACTGAACAACAATACAGCTTAATTAAACTAAACAATATACTTTAAAGTCACTTAATAAGGAGAACTGGTTTTGAGGTATCATATTATTATCACCACCCTAAATACAATGTGATAATGACATTTATTTTCATTATCATCACTTACTCACTTTGCTCTGAAAAAACCATCATAATTAAAGTCTCATTACTTCTGCTTCTCAATTTTGATAAGTTAAACCTCTTAGATGTTACCTAGATAAACTTACTTGTCTATCGTCAATCTGATCTTCTTATACACTTGAATTATTGAAAATACAATATTTCCAATAGGGAATAATCATGATCTCACATACTTTTAGAATATCCTGTCTCTTTTTGTTTGTTTGTTTGTTTATTTGGGTCACACCCGGTGGTGCTCTGGGGTTACTCCTGGCTCTGCACTCAAAAATTGCTCCTGGCATGCTCGGGGCACCATACGGGAAGCCGGGATTCGAACCACCATTTGTCATGAGTTGGCTGTGTGTAAGGCATATGCCCTATCACTGTGCTATTTCTCCGGCCCTTATTCCATCTTTTTAAAACTGTTTCCCACTTAAAATTCCTCTATCTCTAGAGGCCTGAGAGGTGGCGCAGCAGTAAGGTGTTTGCCTTGCACACATCTGACCCAGGACGAACCTCGGTTCAATACCCCGGCATCCCATATGGTCCCCCAAGTCAGGAATGATTTCTAGCACATAGTCAGGAGTAACCCCTGAGTGTCACTGGGTGTGGCCCAAAATTAAAAAAAAATTTTTTTGTATCACTAATGATAAGTAGTGATGGGATAAAGAAAGTTGTTTATTGAGTGTATGGTTTATATTTTTATCTTCTGAAACAAACAGTGTGTGTCCTTTGACTCTTCATTTCTGTCATTGGTTTGTGTTTGACTCGGGGCCTTTCTGTAAAACAAATGTATTTGTTTCTAGTATTCCCTTCTTTCTGTAAATGTCTATACTGAGATCTTCATTTTTTATACAAAACAAAATATACAAACAAAACTCTAATAACTACAACAATAATAACTACTACTACAACAACAACAACAACTACTACTACTACTACCACTACTACCACTACTACTACTACTACTACTACTGAAAGAATTCTATTTTGCTACAGTGGCCATAGTCCCCTTCTTAGCCCCCTTCAGTAGCCCTCCACTCCTTCACACCCAGTTCTTTTGCACTGTTTTCACCTCTTAATGACCTCAGATAAAAAAAAAAAAAAGGCCAGAGTCAGAATATGTCCTTCCATTCGATTCACTTTGTAATCAGGTGGGAGTCCTTCCTTTGCTGAAATTACTGACCTTTGAAATGAAAATCTAAGCTAGGTCCAAAGTCTTTGAATTTGATTCAAGCTAAATGGAAAATAACTCACCCACACATTTTTGACCCTTTACTTCAACCTCTCTCCATCTCCCTGTTCTGGAATATATGAAGCCACATCAGTCTAACCTCCAAACCTTAATATGTGCAGCTTTGTCTCAAGGATTTTCACTATCTGGCTTAGCTCAGATCCTTCCATCAGGAAGAATTTACTCACTTAGTGGATAAGTTATTCCTCCCATAGTTGAGTCAAACACCCAGTCTTCACATATTTTGGCAATTTTTGTTTATTCTTATTTCCCTCTTATTTGTTTTAGAGTAAAGCTATGTTTCTTCATGACTTAATATTCAAAACATCAAAACATAATTGGTGGATAGTTTGCTAAATAAAATCCTAAATCAACACTGCAAACCATTTCATATTATCTTACTTTGTTATGGAAACAGTTACATCTAATTTAGCTACTAGGAGTTGTAAGTGATCTGTGTTGATTGGGTATTCAGAGGAAGTCAGAGACTTACTATTTTTCAATTTATCCTTATATGTAGCATTCCAAAAAAAAAAAAAAACATGATCTTGCTCTAAATCTGAGTACATTTGAAACACTAGTGGGATGGAAGAAGGAGCATGGAGAAAGCAGGACAAAAAGCTAAAACGGGGTTAGAGAAAAGTAGATGACTTTCTGACCCAAAACAAAGAAGATGAACCCCATCTGTTCTGGCTCCCAGAGACCCTTTATGGGAATACTGCTACTTCAAAAAAAGGTCATCTCAGGGAGAATGATCTGAAGCTTTCAAAAGTCAGAAAAGTCTTTTAACTGCAAACTAAAATTCAACGCAACCACGGGAGAATTTTATGTATGTCTGTATAAAACTCAATTTGATGTATCTCAGAAAGCCCATGACAGAACTTCAAGTAGAATAGAACAAATTTTTTTCAGTGAGAATAATTTTATTCTTTATTACTTTTATCTGTAATCAAGAGAGATTGATTGCTTTAAACGGATCATTACTTGGCACACATCAAAAAGTTTGGAAACAGCTGGTATTGGCTGGTTGTAATGAGAAGGCAATTGATGAGATGGTTCAGCCTCCTTTTTCATTTCAGCAAATAAAAAAATCTTTCTAAAAACTAAGAGTAGAACTCTCATATGACTCAATGATACCACTCCATGGGATCTAGTGCTCACACACACAAAAAAATTCAGAAGGATCTCTGCACACCCATATTTATCACAACACTTAAAACAATAAGCCAAGATATGGAAATAACTAAGATAAATAGATCAAGAAGTTCTGGTATATATGTATATTTATACTATTTAGCTCTAAGAAAAAGCAAAGTCATACATTTGCCATGACATAGATAGCACTAGAGGATCTCATGCTAAGTGAAATCAGTCAGAAGGATAAAGTTAGATATAGAATGATCTCACTAATATGTGGGACCTAGAGTTGCACAACAAGGTAGCAACAAAAGGCTAAGGACAACACAAGGAGAAAACTGATCCACAAAACTGAGTTTGTAAAAGGAGGCTGTTGAAAAAGGGGGACATTGAAATCCCTGAGAGCGCAAGGTAGGTACTCTGGTGATAGGTGTATGTTGAAATTAAATACACCATCATCAACAATATTATCTCAACCAATTAAATTTAAAAAAGAGAAGATCATTAATTGTACATAAGCACGAGAAAGGCTGATGGGGAGAAGTCAACTTTATATGTATAATTCTAAAACAAAGTTTTCCAGAGAAGTCCTGAGCAAATAAGTCTCACAAACATGAATACATCATACATCATGGACTACACCATGGACTATCTCCACCTGACTAGATGCCTTCAGCATCTACCCTCATACTGAGTGCCTGAAAAGGGGACACAGGATTTGATTGTATCGAGGTTCTTTCCCTACAAACCCCACAGTAAGTTTCTGACTACTGTTTTGTCCCATCTTGACTTACTATAAATTGATTTTTCATTGCAAATACCTTTCTTTCTTCTTTTTCCTTTTTTTAACACCCCACCCCCTGGGACCCCCTGAGCAGGGTCTTTTATTGCAAATATCTTATCCACTAGAATTAAAGCCTCTGGTGCCATCAGTTGGATCATATTCCTCTCTAACTGAGAAGCACCTAAAAGTTAGCAATTTTTCAAATTAACTGTATGATAGATTCTTGATCCCTTTTCTAGGCCAGGCAGCCAATTGATAGTCTTGAAGTTTAAATTAATCCAACATGTGTGGCATTGACAGATGCTTCTGGAACATTAACTGACCAAACAAACAAAAACAAAACAATAATAAAACAATAAAGCAGCCAATTTCTTCCTTTGTAATCAGTTTGTGGACTGTGCTGTGTGTGCTTATTGTCACATTAAGTGATGCTATCTTTAATGGCTGTCTTTAATAAAAATTTCCCAAGTTTACTGCTGGGCTTTCCCAAGTAAACAATAGAAATGTGGAATTTTTTTTTATTCTAATGTGAGGTCTTTTTGCTCCATCTTCAAAAACCCAACCCAAAGTCCTATTTTAAACAAAGGGGAAAATTTCACTGAATAAATAAAAAGAATTGATCTACCAAAACCTCAAAAGATGTGCCACCTGGGAATTCAATGATTCAATCGGGAAACACACATGACCTTAGTAATTTGGAGGGTGGGTAGGGGCAGGCAATGCAGATTCAGCTACAGCCAGAAAAGTTCATCTCATGCTACAAAGCCAAATACCAGATGTTATTTGCAACTTTCAGATTGGATTTCCCCAGAAGGTCTCTGTCAGAGGACCCTTCTCTGGCTGGTGCCCTGAAGCCAAAGCAGGAAGTTTATATAATGGTAATAGCTGGCTAGAGGGAAGAAGTTACCTTGGTAAATTATGATAACTGGGCAATAAGGATTACTAAACCTAACATAAATTTAGGAATTTGTTTGTGTGCCAACAACGTGAATTACAGATGAGAGCTTTCACAAAGGGCCTTCGTCAACAGAGGCAGTGGAAGTTTCTCATGCATTCAGTCCTTCTTAAAACAGCATCCATTCTCAGAACTCCTGCCATTGTGTGTAAAGCACATATTCCCTTACAGTCTAACCTCAAAGGCCTACTCATTTTGACTGATCTACCTCTTGGTTCCCAAATCAACAGGGCATCCTTTGCAACACTTTGCAGGATCATCATTTCTCAGTGACTTATGCTTAGAAATCTGAAGCCACAGGCCATGCATGCATGGTATTAGTGCTGACAATAATTTCTTCTTTAAGCAATAATGTGATTCATTTGTTCATCCTTTACAAAGGAGTCTCTTTTCAAGTTGCCTGATACCCTTGTTTTATTGCCAGAAAAGCCAGCAAAGTAAACTGGACTAGGCCTATATTGTCACTGGGAACTGATTGACTCTCAAACTTCTTTTTTTCAAATGACTTTGAGGTACATACAGTATTGTATGTTATATAATATTATGTATATAATTTAAGTGAATATATTTTAACTGCTGTTTATGCCTGTAGAACCAGAGTTTACATCTATGAGGACAAATGAAAAGTTTTAGAGGACCAGACAACTGGCCAGTGGCAATGAAGAGGTAAGATGAATACTAAATTTTACCTCATGGTTCACCTGTCATCTCAAATTACTCTGATTCTTGGCTATTCCTCAAAATAGCCTCACCAAAAAATTAGGTATCCAGTGACCATTTCATAAAAATGGTGATGGTGGTTGAGCTAGTTATAAGACTCTGGACAATGAAAGGTTTTGCTTATAATTACACACTGACTCTGCAAAACAATACCAGCAAAAAGCTTATTTTTATGAATAATCTCAGCAGAGTGATTCCCTAATGGTTTCTTTAGAACTTCTGTTTTTAACCTACTGAGATAAAAGTAGTACTTCCAGGTCAAACCATTCCCTATCCTTAAACTATACCTGAAACACATTGTCAGATGATAGATAATAATGCTAATTAAGGAGGAGCTTAATGGTATCAGTAAAAATGGCCCTGAGACAGTTGCATCTACAGAACATTTTGACTCTTAAAAAGATTTAAAAAGATCTGTGGTTGCTCTCAGGGAGGTTTCTGCCCCCAGATTTCGGGCAATCACTAAATGACCTAATAGAGCAAACATCCAAAAGAGCTTAGATTTGTATTTCCATTGGTGCAAATTGCCCGAAGGCTGAAACAATTTGTCTTTTGGATGAGGAAAGAACATTTCTGGCACTGTTTTCTTTTCCAGCTTTCCTAAAGTTTAAAACTTCTCCATAATTTTCTATTCTTATCAATAATCTGTATCTATGCCCTATTAGACGCATAATTTATTTTGACAATAGACCCAAATTGTATCTTTTAGGAGATAGAGGCTGAACTCCTAGTATCTCATTTTAACTAGCATTTTATATACAGTTTAACATCCATTTAAACAAGATTGATTGAGAACAGTGGTGAAGCTGAGCAGTGATAATCTTAGTTCTTAAAATGGCTCGCTAGTGCCTTTACTGTGTAACCCACACTGTCTTGAATTTAAATTCCGCATGGATTAACTACCTTGATTGTACAGCAAATTATCGTTTGTTTAAATCTTAGGCCATAAATTTTCTAAGCCTTGATTCCATTTCCAGAGAAAGGAACTGAGGTTTTAAAGATTAAGTATTTGCTGTAGTTCACTGTGTTAGTTAAAGTTGGGGCTTGAACATAGCTAATTGGCACAGTTACTATTTTTTATTATTATTGTACCACGACACTATAACAACGTTGTTGATTTTTGTTGTATTTATCTGCTGTGGCTGTCCTGTCTGTGGATACGAGGGGACACAGTTCTAGGATTACAATCTCCTTTGACTGGGTGTCTTGCCTTTGGAACTACAAAGGACTGATCACTAACTACAGACTTAACTCTCTCAAAGGTACTTTGTAGTGTTCCTAATTCCTTTTGCTTGCTATAAACTTCTAACAGCAAAATACATAAATGATGATGACAGAAATACATGAACTCTTTTTCATATTACTACCTTAATCTTGGTGACTTAATTTTGCAACCTAGGTGGCTAAAAAATTCTTTGCAAGTCAATCCAAAGCTTATAACAACTTTTATAATAACTTCTAAAAGAAGAAAATTTTTATGACATAATAATCCTGGAAATGTTTGTATTTATAGAAATTCTATGAATAGAAAAAAGAAAGATAAATCTCAAATTAAAGGAACACCACACATCAAATCTGCTTTGTAACTTATGAAACTGACACACAT
This sequence comes from Suncus etruscus, assembly GCF_024139225.1. Taxonomy (NCBI): domain Eukaryota; kingdom Metazoa; phylum Chordata; class Mammalia; order Eulipotyphla; family Soricidae; genus Suncus; species Suncus etruscus. The sequence goes on along the minus strand of NC_064848.1, from coordinate 125,994,361 downwards.
TAAAGCCAAAAAAATACTTTGAACAATTTCAGAAAATCAAGTAAATACTGATATATCTAATTCCTTAAAAAAATAATAAAGATATGAATCCTGGAAGATTTGGCATTACTGAAATTTGGCAATGCAACTCCAGTCCTCCAAATTCAAGCCTTTGTGAGGAGTGAGAGAGGCAAAGGGGGTCACTTTAGCAAGACTTAGATTTATGAAAAACACATGGGCTTTTAGCATCAAACCCGAATTTGAATCCCAACTCTGTAGTTTTCTAGGAATGTGGATTTGAGTGTTTCTGAAACTCCTAAAAAGAAATAACTACCTCACAAGGTTATTGTGAGTTAGCGAATAGTATAATGTGTTTGGCACATGGTAGGCTCTTTCAACAAATTGTAGCTAACAACAATGGTTTTAATTAAATATTATAAAAAATATACTGTCAACAGCAAAGATAGCAGAAATGTGATGGCTAAAACCAGTGGCCTACAGTCAAACCACCCCAGTTTTGATCCTGGCATTCCTTTTCTTACAGAATTCACATTGTATTGAACACAGATTGGACTCAGCTTATCTTTATTTTTCTCTCTGTTCTGATTTAATGGATCCATGGCTTTACTTTGACATCTTAGGCTCTTCATTTGGGCAAGTTATTTTTCTCTGCTACATTTATCTCCGTAATAAAAAGGTGCTAATACTAGTATTTGTCTTAATAGGCTGGTGGTGAGAAAAAATGAGTTCAAACATGTAGGGTTTACAGTCATGTCAGACCATGATAGGTTATAAGAACTCAATAAATACTAGCTGTTCCTATTTTTGCCACTGACAGAAGACAGAACCAACCACCCAGATAAAAATTGCCTATGGACAATGAGGTTTAAAGCAGTGAGGGGAAAAAAAAAGTAGAAGTGCACTAAACTCCTGACAAGGAAAAGACAGCATTTTAGACTAATGGTTGGAACAATATGGGATATAAATTATTTCAAGGGCAATCAAAACTGAATTGCTAATTAAAGGAGGAGCCCCAGGGTTTCCAAAATAATTCAGTGTGAAAGGAGTTTGTGATGGTCACTGGCTTTAAAAGTAAAAATAAAATCATAATGAAGAAGGAGGCAGCAAAGGGAACGCATATTGCCTTTCTTCTCTCCTCAGACAAGTACCCCACCCCAACCCCACCAAACCCTTGCCATATTTCTAAATCCTATTTTTTTAAAGGTCAGAGAAGCAGCACTAATCCCATTGTGCCACTTCCAACATATTACTTAAAAAAATTTAGCCACCTAGTAAATGTAATCAAGAAGGATTGTTGTACCCATAAGCCATCCAAGAAACAGCTATCCAACCAGAAAATTCCAATTTACAAAGATAACATATAATCCTGCTGCTCTGGGTGTTTCTCTATAAAGAGAGATGAAGAGGCTGGGATTAAAAGCATCTCATAGATTAGAATGATGAAATCTAAACCAGGGTGAAGAGTAGGGCACCCCAACTGCTATCTCTGCTCCAGGTCTTCTAGAGACCTTCCAGTCACAGGACTAGATAACAGGGAGACAACTTGATCCAAGTCCTCAGGGTCTCTTGGAAAATCAGCAGAACAAATGTGAAAGAACCCATTTGATGAGAAGAGATACGTTTTTTAACAGGCTTGTGTGGTTGCAGCTCACTCCTCAAGACTAAACTCAGCAGCCACTTCATTATATTTCTACTGTAAAGGATGCGGGCCTGTGCCAAGTCCACACCGAAACACCCTCCAGAATTCAGCTGAGATTAGGTCATCTGCAGTCTATTGACAACTGATCTCAAAACTCTCAAAACTCCTAATGAGGCATCTCAGCAACAGACTGTGTCCTGCCACTAATGAGGTTCTTTTTCCATGAATAATGAATAAGAACATCGTCTCTGTTGCCAGGTACACAACATAAACAAAGCTCAACACTAGGGCCTTGGTATGGTGAGTTTGTCCATTTGCAACAAAAGAATTTTGCAAAGTGTGAGCCAAGTTTTAGTGGAGGGTGGGGTGGGATAGGATGTTGTAACAAATAATGTGAACATATGTTATCAGAATCTAATAAATCAGCTTTGGATTTTTATGGAACAGAGGCCATTCAATGGAAAAGACAGAATCAACAGAAGGCTCCAACTCATTTCTTTAATTTACAATCAGTCTTATAACACAATCCGTGTTGTAATGAAGCAAGGTTTCAATCAGTCTTATAATGAACCAAGGTCTTTAAGGAAGGAGCCTTAGGGAAACTGAAATCCTAGAGGTAAAATTTTTCTTTTCAAGCCATGTTAGATTATATTTATTTACAGTTGACTCTGAAGATAAGAAACTGGAACTTTGCTATGGCACTGATGCTGCAGAGTCGTATCTGGCCAAGTGCATGACCATCTCTGAGCCAGTGTGCAAGACTGAGATCTGTTGTATCTAGAGACCCAGTCTATACTGAGCATTTTTGCCTATAAAGTAGCCTCAAGCTTTAGAATCCAAGGTCAGTAAAATGGTGAAATTCTAGCATATAAACAAAGGACAAAAGTAAGCTGGCATGAAGGCCAAGAAATCTTTACTTTGTTTACTATATATCACACCACAAATACTTTTCTCTTTCTAAAATCAGTTCCATACTAGATAGCTTATATCTTATTACACAGGGCACTATGTTTGCATAGGCCAACAAATGCTATTGCTGACTGAAGGCTCATAGCTTCCATCAATCTGAACACCAAATAAGAAGTCAAAACAACAGCAGTCTCACAATGACTCAGTCCCCCCAACTTTAGAAGGTTATAATACTATTCTATTCTAGCATTTCTTTTTTGATTTTTGGGTCACACCTGGTGACGCTCAAGGGTTACCTGGGTATGTGCTCAGAAATTGCTCCTGGCTTGGGGGACCATCTGGGACTCTGGGGGATCAAACAGCAATCCATCCTAGGTCAGCTGCGTGCAAGGCAAATGCCCTATTGCTGTGCCACTGCTCTGGCCCCCTATTCTAGCATTTCTTATAGAGAACTATGTATTTGCTGCATATGTATCATGGAAATCTGTTTATGACTAATTCTTTTCATGAATAAAAGCACTCCCTAAGGAAAATTTTACAAAGTAAAAAAAAAAAATGATCACATAACATAAATAATCATTAACTAACATCTATTTTATGAGGTTAGTAAAATATAGTAGAATAGCATAAAGATCTACACATAGTCCAATAGCCAGGGCATGGCAATTAAGTGAATAATTTTGTACAATTATCCTAATAGTGATTTCACAAATAAAGTTATTATGAACAGAAGAGTTCTCAGATCTCTAGAATATATGGGATTATTTTTCTGGTTTACAAACACTAGGCAAGGGTTGGAAAATGATACAAAGATTATGACTTTTGCCTTACATGAGGCTTGCCAGGTTTCAATTCCAGGTATGGCATGGTCCCCCAGGCACCTCAAAGTATGGCCCCAAATGCCCCTCCCCCAAAAGTAATAGAACAAGCAATATAAAATAAGCTCACAAAGCATGGTAAAGATACTTCAAAGTCCTTCAAGTAAAAAAATGGAGGTATTCTGCAAGTGAGAAAAAGACTAGAGGGGAAGGGAACATGATTTTATCTTCAAAGATTTACTAGGCTATCACTGAGGTAGTCAAGGGATTAGTAGCTGTTTTATATTGCTGCAAAGCATCAATGTGATCCCAAGTTAGGGGTATAAATTAATTACCAAGCATAGGATAGGATCAGGGGATGGTATCACAGCAGGGCCTGGAATAGTCAGTGCTAGTCCTAGAGAGTACATAATGTCTACATAAAATCTGGTAATATAAAGGAGATTGTAAGGGGAGAAGAGGGGAGAAAGACACAGATTCTGATGAACTAACCAACATTTCTGGTAAAGTTATCAAGAGATTATCAAGAATTATCAAGAGTCTATAAAGTTGTACATAAAAATTATCTATCTAAGAGGATAGGTATAAAAACAGTGTACAATTTGAAATGATCCTCCAACTCTAACTATTAAAAATTCCTGAGGGGAAGACTAGTTATCAAGACAAAAACTCCTAAGAACTTACCATCATACTTTGCTAAGACTGCTTGAACATCAGCATATGCTTGTAGTTCCAGAAGGGCTTCTAAAAGATTTTCATGAATATTGAACATGCTCAGAAGGGGAAACTCCTTCATCAACTAGGAAAGAAAAAACCATGGAATAATTAATATGCATTGTTTATTTTTAATGTAAATACTTATTAAATAATTATGTAAATAAAATTATTTACAAGGATATATAAAATATATCACATAATCTTTTAAGTTTAGTTAATACTGACTTATAAGTTTCCATACCCTTTATTTTGCTAAGCATCATAGAAAAAAATTATGCTGAGAACTGAAGGAGATAATCTGAGACAGTCCTTAAAGATATTAGAGGTCAGAGAGGCAAAACAAGGTAAAGGCAGATAACCAGATAGTCTTGATAGAATCCAGATAGATGTATCAGCATTTAGTGGCAAAGATAAAGGGAAAAAGTAGCAAACTAAGATGCGTTATGGGGAGAATAAGTTTATAGGCAGTGATAGAAAGTGGTAAGAAAGCAGTGGCCCTTCAGAAGTTTCTGAGTGGGGATTTCAATTAAGTAGGTAAATATCATTTTCTGAGACCAAGGCTTCGAGATAATCTGAAGAGGTAGTTGAAAGCACAGAAAAGCCAACAAAGGGAAGAATGCTTTAGGGACACAATCAGGGATTGTTGATGTCATCTTGAGGGCATAAAAATTGGGAACCAGGAGTTTAAAGATTATACATTTGGTCTAGCTGTCACCTTTTAGTTCAGTGCTCAGCAGCTCGAGTATAGTTGCAAGGATGTTAAATGACTTAGCTGAGCCTTGGCATATCGAGTTTGAGTCAGTGAAAAGTCAAAGATCAAGATGGGACCAGAGTGATAATACAGAAGGCAGGGCACTCGCTTTGCAAACAGCCAACCTAAGTTCGATCCTCAGTATCACATATGGTCTCCCAAACCCCACCTGGAGTGATCCCTAAGAACAGGGACAGTAGTAAGTCCTGAGAACCACTGTGTGTGGCTCAAAACATAAAAGAAAAAAGAGGATAAAGATGATGATGAAATAAATGGGATAAAGCCAAGGGTAATTAAAATATATTAATATTTCACAGGAAAGCAAAGAAAAAAGGATGAAGAACTTGAGAGGAAAACATCTTAGGTTACAGTAAATATATGTGCATATGTATGTGTGTGTGTTCTCTTATTTAATGTATTGTATAGATAACTGTTTTGTATTAATTTCCTAAAGTGGGTAATGCAATCCTTGAGAAGTGCTAGAACCATTTATGATGGTAGAAGCAATTATATATGTATTTGAAGGAGGCTTGCAATAAAAAATAAAAAGAGGGCATAGTAGGCCCAGTATGTTTGCTGAGAGAGTGGCTTGAGGTGTTATGGATCTAACTGGGGATCTTGTGCATGCAAGACATGTGCTCCAGCCCGTTGAGCTATCTCTCTCACCCTCTGATGTCATTTTACTTATTTTTTTCTGAGTATCATGTGGTATGTAGAGGTTACCCAAATGTGACTGAAGGATTTTATAGTGCCAGGGTTTAAGTTTAGTACTTTCATATGCAAAATGGTCTGTATGATTTCATTTGGTTTTTGTTTGTTTGCTTTTCTTTTGCAATCAACACAGCTTTAAAACAAGTGCGCTCAAAGAAATTATGTTTGAAAATATGTCACGATTAAATAAGAAATCAGAGGCTACAATACAATGACTCCACACAACTCTACATTCAGAAAATTTGCCACGCTGTTTTTTTTTCAAAGCCAAGAGTCAATTTACGTATTTCCAAAAATTCTGCAGCCCCAAAGAGCATCATATTACCAATGAAAAACACCTATCAAAATGATTATGTGTCCAATAGGACTGTCTGAAAGCCCTAGAGACAGCCTTTAGTATTTCATTGCTAGTAAAGGAAGTGAATAAGACTACACCACATATCACTGATATTCTGAAACCAATAAAAGTATTTCTTGTTCTGGTTCACTTTGATTTTTGTTGACATCATACTTTGATTTTTTTTTTTCCTTTTCCTATTTAGAGTTTGTTAAAATTAAATCTCTTTGTCATCCAGTGTTTGGCAATAGAATAAAGATATTTCTCTAAATTGCAACACCGAAGCACTTACCATTCTTGGCCAGTTTTTTTCAGGTAAAGGTCAAACTTTAAGGATATAAGTCATGTTCTGTGATTCTAACTATGAGAGTGATGAGGGTTAAAAGGAAGAAGTTTTAGAAGACCTAATGAGACTACATGAGCAAACATGGAAATCTTGATTTGTTTAACCCAAACTCTCTTCAAGAATCTAAAAACTTGGGCAATGTGCTTCTTCAAAATGTTTGGACAAAATAGATGATATGCAAAAAGGAATTACCAATAGGCAGATTTTAACATGGTAAATAGCAACTACTGAAAGGTAATGCATTTATGTGGCAATTTAGAAGTTTAGATTACACTATTTTAAATAACATAAAAAAAAAGGAGTTTTCTGCTGTAACATTCACTAAAGCTCGAACCTTGCCTTCTCCAGCATATCTCCAGGTGTGGTTGAAGATAGCCCATGAACATTCCGCTCCTTCAGCTCCCTCTACTCCTCACTGCAGAGCTAATGTCTGGCTTCCAACCCTAAATTCCTCAGGTGTGGCTCACTCCAACTCACAATGACCTCAAGTCAATCATATTGACACCCTCTAGATATGTACTTACTGTGTGACCTCTGCAACACTGGCCACTTTTTTCTTGAAACACTTTCCTCACTTGGCTTCCTAAACACCATGCTCTTGCAGTTTCCTTCATACTTCTCGTAACTTCTCCAGTTTCTCCCCTGTCTACTACTTTCACTTAGAAGTGTGTGCTTCTGTCCAAATACCTGACCTCGAGGACCTGCCTTCACATCCAGGGACTTAACAACAGCCTTGACTTCTCTCCTCAGTTTTTTTATTCATTAATAGAATAATTAATTTAGGTTATTTTAGCTATTTTAGGCTCTATTTATTCTATTCCATTCTATTATTTTATTGAATTTTGCCTAACAAATTCTTCTATATCAAGCCAATTATTCAAATTTATTTTTATTTCTGGGCATTTTCTACTTGAAAAAGAAACCCCCATTTTTCTCTACACATTAGACTACCTAATGGTTTTCTAGACTAATACCAGATCCCTCAACTAATAGGATGTTTTAGAGGGAAAAAACCAATAGATTTTAATATTTTTTCAAAGTTCTAGTGCTTATAAACAAGCAAAAGTCTTAAGAATAATTACCATCTCTTTTCTCTATTCTCCTGCCAATATGTAGTTAATTCCTTCATACTTGGTTTAAAGTGTTCAAATTGCATTTCACCTCGGCCCCCCTCCCAGATTTCTGATTGGTCCTTCACCTGACTATCATTATGGCTTTCCAGTACACAGATTGGAATCTACTAAATCCCTGCCTAAAAAGCAAACTCTGACATGCTGGACCTATTCCAAGGAAATAGATATAAACAAATTTACAAACAAATCATCTTCAGGGGTTCTTATAAGTCATTAGTGCCTAAATTCTCAAACTATTTAAATGACATGACCTAGGAAATGCTGACCTACAAAGTTAAATTAGAAAAAAAAAGTAGGAAACGAGGCCAGGGAGATATAACTCAATCGTCTGGAACACATGTAGAGATGCAGTCTTGACCCTCAAAATCACATGGTTCCCAAGCATGATGAGGAGCAAACCTAATACACAGAGCTGAGAGCATGCTGAAAGGGAAAGAGGGGAAGGGTGGGGAGAGAGAGAGAGAGAGAGAGAGAGAGAGAGAGAGAGAGAGAGAGAGAGAGAGAGAGAGAGAGAGAGAGAGAGAGAGAGAGAGAGAGAGAAAAGAAGGAGGGAGGGAAGGAGAAGAAAAAGGGAAAAAAGGCAGGATACAAACTATTTTGGTAATAAAAGCATGTTTTTCTTTTTTATAAAAATACTTGGCTAGAAAAAGAAAATGTTGGGGCCAAATAATGAGTTTGCCTCATGAAGCCAATCTGGGTTGATCCCCAGTACTCCCTATGGTCCCTCATGCTTACAAGAGTGATCCCTTAGCACGGTGCCACGAGTTCTGAGTACAGCTTGGTATGGACCCAAAACATACATGAATGCGCACACACACACAGAAACACACACATACACACAAGTGTGTATATATATTATATGAGTGGTTATTTCTCTTTTGTGAATTAAAGGTGGTTTTAATATCTTCCCTTCATATGTTCTATTTTAAAAATAATTTAATTATTCTATGAATTGGAGAGAAAAATATTTTAAAGATATAGACATATTATTAATCAAATTTAGTATAAAATCTCAAAAACTCAGTATAATAAACATAGCCCTGTGATCAGTGAATGCCTGCTGTGCCAGCCTCATTTCAAGTCTCTCTCTTTTTCTTTTTTTTTTTTTGGTTATTTGGGTCACACCCAGGAGCACTCAGGGGTTACTCCTGGCTCTATGCTCAGAAATCAGTCCTGGAAGGCTCGGGGGACCATATGGGGTGCCAGGATTCGAACCGATGACCTTCTGCATGAGAGGCAAACGCTTACCTCCATGCTATCTCTCCGGCCCCCATTTCAAGTCTCTTAACCACACACATTTCACTCCTGACTTCATACCTTTCTTCTGCCAGGAATATGATTATATCACGTGATTCTGTCCCATAGTCCTTTGTCATGATGGTCTACCTTCTCCATGAACCTCAGTTAAGTGTGAGCCTAGGAAATCTGTCTTATCACTTCACTCTTGGTCAATGATATATCCATCATAAGATAAAATACATATTTCATAAGTAAAATTCTTTTAAAACCATTTTAAAGTTATATTCCTTTGGAATATATATTACATGTATGCTAACACAGACCTGATTTGGGTCCCTTAAGTATCCCTGAACATGTTGTTCTACCAAAGAAAAACTTCCAGTGACATTTCATTATCTATACTTGGAATAGTAAAGTGAGAAATGATAAGTTTTGACTCAATGTAGGGAAGAATTTTCTTACTCTTCGAGATGTCTTCAAATGGAACAGAAGAGGAGTGCAAATGACTGGAATTGCTCATATAGATAGAGGCTGGTCACAGAACAGGAATGCTAAAAAAAAGACCCAAAACCTTCAAAAATTGTAATTCTAAAAAAAAAAGTAACAGCTCCTACGCATAATTCAGAGTAAGACCCCTTTCTTCTCCTATGTTCTCTTTTTTTTGGGGGGGTGGGGAGAAGTGTTAGGCCACACCGTCAATGCTCAGGGGTTATTCCTGGCTCTGCACATAGAAATTACTCCTGGAGGTGCTCAGGGGACAATATGGAATGTCAGCGATCAAACCTAGGTTGGCTATATGCAAGGCACATGCCCTCCCCACTTTACTATCACTCCTACATTCTAAGGGATTAAACTATACCTCATCAAACCAACCATTAAATAACATTTTCAGAATTCTTTTTGACTATTAGCCATTGCTTTTGCTCAAGCCATTTTGACCACCTGGAATACCTTTTCCCTTCTTTTAAATGCAACCTGTTAAAATCATCTCACCCACCAAAGCCCAGATCAAATGCCACCTCCTAAATTCACAGCATCATAAAAAGCAAGAGCCACAACTTGTGGACATCATTCAAATACCATTTTCAGTTCTCAGAGGAGCTCCCTCCCACTGCCACCCAGTCAAGAAACAATGAAGGAAGCAAATTTAAGTGATTCAGCCAAGGTTAGTGCTGGGCCTATGATTCAAACTCAGTCATCAGTAGTGATTCCAAATTTCAACACAGCAAACTCAGTCTCTAGGCTGCCAACTCCAAGAGAACTAAACCATTTTACTTATGCTTCTCTATTATATCATTTACTGATCTGTTTTGTGTTGTATTTGCCATGAGTATTAGAAGAGACAGATGTATTATAGTGGAGTCTAGAGTTATTGCATGTTTAATCCTACTTCTGCCATATAGTGCTTGCGTGACTTTCACTTAACCTTTCCAACCTTAGTTTTCTCATTTGGATCTCAGCTTATATGACATTTTCTCAGACTCTTTATCCTACCATTCTATTTATCCTTTAACACCTTTTTCTTTATATGTCTAAATATTATATTGAAAGCAAATAAAAAGAAGTAGTGATCATCAGCACAATTATTCTTTAAAGAGCCACAAAGTAAATATTTTAAGCTTTACATACTAGATACATTTGTGAAACTACTTAACTCTAGCACCTCCCATATTAAAGCAGACCTAGGTAAACAAAATATGTTCTGATAAAACATTATTTGCAAAATAAAAAGCAGAAAATCATATCTGAATCATAGACATTAGTTTGTCAGCCCTGGGTTAAGAAGAAAAAAATTTAAAGCAAAGAAATTTATTTTATTATTATGCACTAAAGAAGTCTCTTCCAGCTGTGTTCCCTAGACCATTCATCCAAGTTTCTAGGGAACTACATATAAGCACATAATACAAGGTTGTTATAAGATAAATAAAATGGGGTATAGTCATATGATTAAATACTAATTAACAGACAAGATAATTAAATTTAGTGTAACTTGTTGTTGTTGTTTTTTTTTTTTTTTTGGTTTTTGGGCCACACCCGGCGGTGCTCAGGGGTTACACCTGGCTGTCTGCTCAGAAATAGCTCCTGGCAGGCACGGGGGACCATATGGGACACCGGGATTCGAACCAACCACCTTTGGTCCTGGATCGGCTGCTTGCAAGGCAAACGCCGCTGTGCTATCTCTCCAGGCCCCAATTTACTGTAACTTAAAGTAGACAAATGTCAAGAGATTTGCATGAAGAAATACAATGAGAAGTAACTATTAAATTTAATTTCAAACACACACAAAACAATTCATGCAACATTTATGCTGTATATATTCTGTAAATACATGAAAACAAAAAGTCTCATTAGTGCCTGGGGAGAGGTGGGCTGTGTAAGTCGTGGTTACATAGGAGCTAGTTTTATATTGTTTATTTACTTTGAGCAAAGGTGAACAAAGGTGACCAAATTTTAACTACTAATTTTTCTATTATTGTATATAATTAATTTTGAGTAGTGAGGCTACTATAAGCTACGCATATCATTTTTTTCTACTTTTAAAGTTGCTTGCTCAAAAACAATGTGCTTTTTTGGGGGGTAGGGGGGAGTCCTGGGCCACGCCCATCAGTGCTTGGGGTTACTCCTGGCTCTGTACTCTGAAATCGCTCCTAGTAAGCCCAGGACCATATGGGATTCAGGGGATGGAACCAGGTCGGTCCAGGGTCAGCTGTTTGCAAGGCAAATGCCCTACAGCTGTGCTATCATTCTGGCCCAAAATGTGTTTTTTGATTGTAATTCCTCAGTTCATGACAAGTTCAATTTTCATCTCCTTAGTCTTTGCTATCTATCCTATTTTGTCTTTTGAGGCAAAATAATTTTTGTCATTGGGTGTTTTACCTCTAACTCTTCAAATGTATTAATCATTGAGGTTGGAGAGATAGTATAATGAACAAGACACTTGCTTGCATGTAGCCAATCCTGGTTTGATCTCAGGGACAGCATATGGACCCCTAATTCCCTTTAGCAGTGAGCCTTGAACAGAGCCAGGAGTGAGCTCTGAGCACAGTCAGGTGTGGCCCTCCCCCAATAAAAAATGTCTTACTAAACAACATTTAGAGTACTTTAAAAATAATTTGATCAGACCAGCTGTAGCCATGCCCCAGAGCTGCCATCATGTCCACTCTTCGGCCTGAACTAATTCTCAAAAGAAATGCAAAACAAACCATGAAAAAATCACAGGTGCGCTGGCCTTGGAGTGAAAATGGGGGCATTCTTGGGAAAAGGGCACTTTTGGAAAAGTACTCTGCTCAGAAGTCTTGGTAGCTGTACCCACAACTACAATAATCACTACTTCAGTGGCTCAACTTCACCACTTTACCACTGACCACTACACAAACATCAAAACCAGCAAAACTCCAGGTATGCAAGTATTTGGGCTAAGATCTCCAGGACTGGGCTCCCTGTGTGTGACACCAGGCGGGGAAAATCCGCGAAAGTACACCGGCCCAGTGGGGCTCAGCTGTGAAAGACTGTGAGTGTGACCTGTCTATGTCTGTCTACTGTCCTCTTGCGTGAAACTCTTGCGAGTGGGGCAAAAAGAGCCTCCAGAAACCTCGCTCGCCCAGACGCCATTTTCAGGGAGGGACTTCAGAGCATAAAAACCGGCTATCCTTTGCAAAAGCTGGCTCCCTGTGTGTGACACCAGGCGGGGAAAATCCGCGAAAGTACACCGGCCCAGTGGGGCTCAGCTGTGAAAGACTGTGAGTGTGACCTGTCTATGTCTGTCTACTGTCCTCTTGCGTGAAACTCTTGCGAGTGGGGCAAAAAGAGCCTCCAGAAACCTCGCTCGCCCAGACGCCATTTTCAGGGAGGGACTTCAGAGCATAAAAACCGGCTATCCTTTGCAAAAGCTGGCTCCCTGTGTGTGACACCAGGCGGGGAAAATCCGCGAAAGCACACCGGCCCAGTGGGGCTCAGCTGTGAAAGACTGTGAGTGTGACCTGTCTATGTCTGTCTACTGTCCTCTTGCGTGAAACTCTTGCGAGTGGGGCAAAAAGAGCCTCCAGAAACCTCGCTCGCCCAGACGCCATTTTCAGGGAGGGACTTCAGAGCATAAAAACCGGCTATCCTTTGCAAAAGCTGGCTCCCTGTGTGTGACACCAGGCGGGGAAAATCCGCGAAAGTACACCGGCCCAGTGGGGCTCAGCTGTGAAAGACTGTGAGTGTGACCTGTCTATGTCTGTCTACTGTCTGTCCTCTTGCGTGAAACTCTTGCGAGTGGGGCAAAAAGAGCCTCCAGAAACCTCGCTCGCCCAGACGCCATTTTCAGGGAGGGACTTCAGAGCATAAAAACCGGCTATCCTTTGCAAAAGCTGGCTCCCTGTGTGTGACACCAGGCGGGGAAAATCCGCGAAAGTACACCGGCCCAGTGGGGCTCAGCTGTGAAAGACTGTGAGTGTGACCTGTCTATGTCTGTCTACTGTCCTCTTGCGTGAAACTCTTGCGAGTGGGGCAAAAAGAGGCTCAGAGGAGCACGGCCGCTCCGCTTCGCTACGCGGCCGTGCACTCTTTCTAAGGAAAGAACTCCATTGCAACAAGAAGGAAAAATCACACTAAGAACGGCGCTATATCACAGAAGCAAACATTTCTCTCTGGACTGTCTTCTCTGTTACATGCTCGGGCCTAAGATTTGACCCAGTGTGAGGCTTCATCCACGGAGGACTCCCCTCCCTTAGAGGCAAGTCAGCCCATCCAGAAAGGGAGGAGCCAGAGGAGTGTGCTGCCTACATCATATAGACAATGAATACCACTACAACACGTAGAAAAACCCACAATACAAATGTGACAATGGGGAAACAGCGCAGGCCAGCATCAGACATAGAGAATGAAGATGACAATTCTGAGGACCAGATAATGACTGAACAACTAATCAACCTCTCAGATAAGGACTTTAGACTAGCAATATGGAAGGTGCTCAACAGACTCCAAGAAACCATGGATCGAGTTGAACAGAACACTAATAAGAACCAAGAAAATATGAAGGCAGAAATGACAAAACTCCAAACTGAAATAACATGTCAACTAACAGGCCTGAAAAACTCAGTAAACGAAGTGAATGACAAAATGGATAAGCTCTGGGACAGGGTATCAGAAGCTGAGAATAGACTTGGTGCTGTGGAAGATGAGATACATAACAATTCCATACAGCAGGAGAGATTGGACAAAAAACTTAAAGCAAATGAGCAGACAATGGAAAAATTAGTCAAAGAATGGGAACAGACGAAAATAGAAGTCTATGATAAGATCAACAGAAACAACTTAAGAATCATTGGAGTCCCAGAGACCCAGGAAGAAAATTTCCAGGAAGAATCAATGGTCAAGAACATCATTAAAGAGAAACTTCCAGAGCTAAAGAATATATGTGATCAAATCCTGCATGCCCGAAGAGTACCAACCAAAAGAGACCCCAGAAAAACCACCCCAAGACACATCCTAGTCACAATGACAAATCCCACAGATAGAGACAGAATTCTGAAAACAGCAAGATCAAAAGGGGAAATCATGTTCAAGCAAGCTTCCCTGAGATTTACAGCAGACCTGTCACCAGAAACGCTCAATGCCAGAAAGCAGTGGTGGGATATTGTGACAAGACTGAATGAAATGAATGCTTCACCCAGAATACTATACCCAGCAAAACTCACTTTCCGGTTTGATGGAAGAATACATGGTTTCACAGACAAAAAACAGCTCAGAAACTTCACAGACACAAAACCAGTCTTAAGAGAAAAACTGAAAGACCTAATCTAAGACAAGACTACCCAAAAGACACACCAAATTTTGAAATAAAGATGGCGTTAAATCCCAGGACAATTCTTTCTCTCAACGTCAATGGACTAAATGCACCAGTTAAGAGACACAGAGTGGCTAAATGGATCAAAAAACTCAATCCAACCTTCTGCTGCCTACAAGAAACGCACCTGAATAGTCAGAACAAACATAGACTCAAAATAAAAGGCTGGAGAAAAGTTATCCAAGCAAACAACACCCATAAAAAAGCTGGAGTGGCCATACTAATATCAGATAATGCAAACTTTATACTCAGGAAGGTTGTAAGGGACAAAGACGGACATTTTATATTAATCAAGGGGTACGTAGAGCAGGAAGAATTCACTCTCCTAAACATATATGCACCGAATGAGGGGCCAGCAAAATATTTAATACAACTGCTGACAAATCTGAAAAATAATATCAACAACAACACAATAATTGTGGGGGACCTAAACACGGCTTTGTCAACACTGGACAGGTCAACCAGACTGAAACCCAACAAGAATATACTAGACCTGAGGAGAGAAATGGAAGAAAGAGGCCTAGTGGATATATATAGGACACTCCATCCCCAGAAACCTGGATACACATTCTTCTCCAATGTACATGGGACATTCTCCAGGATAGACTACATGCTGGCACATAAAACATACCTCCATAAGATCAAGAGGATAGAAATTTTGCAGACTACCTTCGCTGACCACAAGGCTCTGAAATTATTTGTGAACTCCAAAGGGACTCAGAAGAAACACTTTAACACCTGGAAGTTAAACAGCCTCATGCTCAATAACCAGTGGGTCCGAGATGAAATCAAGGAGGAAATAAAAAGGTTCCTGGAAACAAATGACAATAAAGACACAAACTCTCAGAACTTATGGGACACAGCAAAAGCAGTACTGAGAGGAAAATTTATAGCTTTGCAAGCACACATCAGGAAGGAAGAAGGAGCTTACCTGAGTAGCTTAATGACACAGCTAATAGAACTAGAAAATGCTCAACAAAAGGACCCAAGAACAGGAAGACAGAAGGAAATAACAAAGCTGAGAGCAGAAATCAACGAAGTGGAAACTCAAAAAACAATCCGAAAGATCAACGAAAGCAGAAGTTGGTTCTTTGAAAAAATAAACAAGATTGATAGACCACTGGCAAACCTAACAAAGAAAGAGAGAGAGAGAAACTTGATAACTCGTATCAGGAATGAAAAAGGAGAGATCACTACTGATATGACAGAGATTCAAAGGGTAATCAGAAACTACTTTGAAAAACTCTACGCCACTAAAAATGAGAACCTGGAAGAAATGGATAAATTCTTGGACTCTTATAATCTTCCACGGTTGAAGGAAGAGGATGTAGCATATCTAAACACCCCCATCACCATTGATGAAATTAAAACAGTAATCAAATGTCTGCCGAAAAACAAAAGCCCAGGTCCAGATGGATTCACTAATGAATTCTATCAAACTTTCCAAGAGGAACTACTGCCAATCTTGGCAAGACTCTTTCATGAAATTGAACAAACAGAAACACTTCCAAATAGCTTTTATGAAGCCAACATCACCTTGATACCTAAACCAGACAGAGACGCTACCAAAAAAGAAAATTACAGACCAATATCACTGATGAATGCAGATGCAAAGATCCTCAACAAAATCCTGGCAAATAGGATTCAATGCCTCATTAAGAAGATCATCCACTACGATCAAGTAGGTTTCATCCCAGGAATGCAAGGCTGGTTTAACATCCGTAAATCTATCAACATAATACACAACATCAATAACAAGAAAAATAAAAACCACATGATCATATCAATAGATGCAGAGAAAGCATTTGATAAGGTCCAACACCCATTCTTGATCAAAACTCTCAGCAAGATGGGAATGGAAGGAACCTTTCTCAATATAGTGAAGGCCATCTACCACAAGCCAGTGGCAAATATTATCCTCAATGGAGAAAAACTGAAAGCCTTCCCTCTAAATTCTGGCACAAGACAAGGCTGTCCTCTCTCACCACTCCTATTCAACATAGCACTGGAAGTACTTGCTATAGCGATTAGGCAAGAAAAGGATATCAAGGGAATCCAGATAGGAAAGGAAGAAGTCAAGCTCTCACTGTTTGCAGATGACATGATACTCTACTTAGAAAACCCTAAAGACTCTATCAAAAAGCTTCTAGAAACAATAGACTCATATAGCAAGGTGGCAGGCTACAAAATTAACACACAAAAATCAATGGCCTTTCTATACACCAACAGTAATAAAGAAGAAATGGACATTAAGAAAACAACCCCATTCACAATAGTACCACACAAACTCAAATATCTTGGAATCAACTTGACTAAATATGTGAAGGACCTATACAAAGAAAACTATAAAACTCTGCTCCAAGAAATAAGAGAGGACACACGGAAATGGAAACACATACCCTGCTCATGGATTGGCAGGATTAACATCATCAAAATGTCAATACTCCCCAAGGCATTATACAGATTTAATGCCATCCCTCTAAAGATACCCATGACATTCTTCAAAGAAGTGGATCAGACACTTTTGAAATTCATTTGGAACAATAAACACCCTCGAATAGCTAAAGCAATCATTGGGAAAAAGAATATGGGAGGAATTACTTTTCCCAACTTTAAACTGTACTACAAAGCAACAGTTATCAAAACAGCATGGTATTGGAATAAGGATAGGTCCTCAGATCAGTGGAATAGGCTTGAATACTCAGAAAATGTTCCCCAGAGATACAACCATCTAATTTTTGATAAAGGAGCAGGAAATCCTAAATGGAGCAGGGAAAGCCTCTTCAACAAGTGGTGTTGGCACAATTGGATAGCCACTTGCAAAAAATTAAACTTAGACCCCCAGCTAACATCATGTACAAAGGTAAAATCCAAATGGATTAAAGACCTCGATATCAGCCCCAAAACCATAAGATATATAGAACAGCACATAGGCAAAACACTACAGGACATTACAGGCATCTTCAAGGAGGAAACTGCACTCTCCAAGCAAGTGAAAGCAGAGATTAACAGATGGGAATATATTAAGCTGAGAAGCTTCTGCACCTCAAAGGAAATAGTGCCCAGGATACAAGAGCCACCCACTGAGTGGGAGAAACTATTCACCCAATACCCATCAGATAAGGGGCTAATCTCCAAAATATACAAGGCACTGACAGAACTTTACAAGAAAAAAACATCTAACCCCATCAAAAAATGGGGAGAAGAAATGAACAGACACTTTGACAAAGAAGAAATACGCATGGCCAAAAGACACATGAAAAAATGTTCCACATCACTAATCATCAGGGAGATGCAAATCAAAACAACGATGAGATACCACCTCACACCCCAGAGAATGGCACACATCACAAAGAATGAGAATAAACAGTGTTGGCGGGGATGTGGAGAGAAAGGAACTCTTATCCACTGCTGGTGGGAATGCTGTCTAGTTCAACCTTTATGGAAAGCGATATGGAGATTCCTCCAAAAACTGGAAATCGAGCTCCCATACGATCCAGCTATACCACTCCTAGGAATATACCCTAGGAACACAAAAATACAATACAAAAACCCCTTCCTTACACCTATATTCATTGCAGCTCTATTTACCATAGCAAGACTCTGGAAACAACCAAGATGCCCTTCAACAGATGAATGGCTAAAGAAACTGTGGTACATATACACAATGGAATATTATGCAGCTGTCAGGAGAGATGAAGTCATGAAATTTTCCTATACATGGATGTACATGGAATCTATTATGCTGAGTGAAATAAGTCAGAGAGAGAGAGAAAAACGCAGAATGGTCTCACTCATCTATGGGTTTTAAGAAAAATGAAAGACACCCTTGTAATAATAATTTTCAGACACAAAAGAGAAAAGAGCTGGAAGTTCCAGCTCACCTCAGGAAGCTCACCACAAAGAGTGATGAGTTTAGTTAGAGAAATAACTACATTTTGAACTGTCCTAATATTGAGAATGTATGAGGGAAATGTAGAGCCTGTTTAGGGTACAGGCGGGGGTTGGGTGGGGAGGAGGGTGATTTGGGACTTGGGTGATGGGAATGTTGCACTGGTGATGGGTGGTGTTCCTTTTATGACTGAAACCCAAACACAATCATGTATGTAATCAATGTTTTAAAATAAAAAAAAAAATTAAAAAAAAAAAAAAAAAAAAAAAAAAAAAAAAAAGATCTCCAGGACTTTGTCAGAGTGAGTGCAGGCAGTCTCTCCTTGCCTTTTCCTAATTCCAGAAGCCCTTTCAGTCATAAACACACCCCACAATCACCACTATGTCAACCACACAAATTGGAATTTCTGGACTTCACAGCCACATACATGACCACATGACACCACCAAATTTTTCAATGACACCCAATAGAAACATACCAAATTAGATATAAGTATAGTTTTAAAGTCACCTAAGTTAACAAAAAGTACAGTACTTATAACAAAATGAGCAACTAGCAATTAACAGCTTACTTCACATAATGACTTAATGACCCCCATAATAATTTTCACAAATTTCCTCTACTTTATTTTTTTGACAATTTCACTACAATTTAGTTGTAAACAAGCAATATAAAATAAATTATTTCATATCTGTCAAGGGGGCAGGATTGGGGATCAGTGAGAGTCTGGGGACAATGGAATGGTGAACAATGGAATGGTCCCACTGATAATGGGACTGATGTTGAAATATAAAATGATAAAATAAATTTATTAGGATTAAGTATGTAAATTATGTAAAACTAAATTAGTAGACAACAGAGTTTCAATAAAGTAACAAAAATTTAAAAATTGATCTAATAGGCTTAAATGCTTGAATTTTAAAATGGAATCAGATGATAATTGCGCATGTCAGTTGAACCACTGCTTCGAGTCCTATTTCTCAATTCTCTTTTGTGTTTCAGAGAGTATATTCACTGTGATAGATCTGCTGTGAAAATGTTAAGAATTATTTTTTTTTCGGGCCACACCTGTTTGATGCTCAGGGGTTACTCCTGGCTAAGCACTCAGAAATTGCCCCTGGCTTGGGGGCACCATATGGGACGCTGGGGGATCAAATCGCGGTCCTTCCTTGGCTAGTGCTTGCAAGGCAGACACCTTACCTCTAGCGCCACCTCACCGGCTCCAAGAATTATTATTTTGATAGAAACATTATTATCTTGTTTTGGAGCATGCTTCAGAGTTAAACCAACTAATAAGTCAACAAGGTACTCCCTTCTCATCTAACCCTTAGTCTAGGATTAAGGTTAGACTCAGATAAGGTTATCTGATTTATTTGATCTGAAACAAATAAAAATATCTGTCATAAAATATGATCTTGTTTTCCTGTCCGGAAATTACACAATTGATTCCCTCTTCACATAATTTTCAGAAGCAAACAAACAAAAAAGGAACCAGGAAACCAGGCAGATATCACACAGGGCTTAAGTTCATGCCTTGCATGCAGGAGGCTCCAATTTGACCCCTGGCACTACATAGTCTGCTCTTCTGATCAGAGGGTATACCAGCACCAGCCAGATCACAGGGACCCAGCACCAGCCAGGCCTGAGCAACACTGCATATTAGGCCTGTATAATTACCCCAACTATTGACAGGAGTGGTCTCTGGGCTCCCAAGTACTGCTGGGGAACCTGTGATATCCAAAGAGGCACTGGAAATAGCAGGAGGGATGCTAACATGGTTCATTGGTGGAGATGGCACATGTAGAAGAGAACTACCACCCTCTGATCTGAATCACAGAACTAGTTTCATGTCCAGTAGTTTCTTAGCACTTGGAAGGTAACTTTTCTCTCTCTCTCTCTCTCTCTCTCTCTCTCTCTCTCTCTCTCTCTCTCTCTCTCTCTCTCTCTCTCTCTCTCTCTCTCTCTCCTCTCTCTCTCTCTCTCTCTCCTCTCTCTCTCTCTCCTCTCTCTCTCTCTCTCTCTCTCTCTCTCTCTCTCTCTCTGTCTTTCTTTTTTTAGTTTTTAGGTCACAACCAGCAGTGCTCAGGGGTTACACTGGCTCTACACTCAGAAATCTCTATCGGATGCCGGCATTCTTCCTTCTGCATGGAAGGCAAACACCCTACTTCCATGCTATCTCTCTGGCCCGGAAAGTTAACTTTTCATCTAACTTACAGTGTATCAAATACAATTATGGAGCATAAAAATGATACTATTATTCTCCTGGAGTGTTCACATAGTTAAGACTGCATTTCCTTTTTTTTATTTTAATGATTAAAATGGGGAGTAAGATAGGATTGGGGAAGGCTAAAAGAATACTTCGTTTTCTTCCATTGTTTTGCATTGTATTAGACCATATTGTATTGTATAATTGTATTATATTGCACACTTCTTGCAGTGCTGGGGATCAAACCCAAGGGATCACAAGCTAGACACATAATTGAATTTTCAAATTTCTATTTGTTAGCCTGGCTATGTGAGACTAGTTTTCTTTCAACATCAGTTGTTCAAGATGGCATGAATCAATTTAGTTGTTTATTTTTAAATAATATACAAAATATGACTTGGTGACATATTTATCCTTTCTATTAAGGATGTTTAATGAAAGCATATAATAAATAGGAAGCCTGTTTTCTATAAGCTAAGTCATTCTAAATAAAATTTTTAACTCACTCGCTATCTAACATAGTTCTATTTACTTATTTCCAGCTATCTTCTCCACTATGGTAATTGCTTTCTCCTGGCAGTAAGAAATTTATATGCCTATTTTGCCCAAATATTACAGTTCATGTACAATAAAAACACTAACTCTACTATGATTCCTCTAATACCTATGGGGAAGAACGTGGGATGGGCCAAGGATAGAATTTCAGTTTCAATTTTACATCATCTGGTTATTGTCAGTTCAAGTTTATTTCAATGAAAGAATTTGAGGCACTTCTGAGGTTAACATTTATGAGCTCAAATAGGAAAAAAAAGGAGAGTTAATTCACTAGATTTGAAATACTCTATGGACATAATTTAGAACTGCAGTCTGTATGTTTTTTCTCAGCTGACTTACAGGATAAAAACAACAGTTTAAACCTTTCAAGTTTGATTTGTATCTATTTAAACATTTTATTAGTTTAGCTATTCATGCATTGTTTCTTGAGTGAGAAAAGCAATGTAAAAATTCTTACATATTTTAAGGCAGAGGTAATTAAAAGAGATCCTCAGCCAGATTCCTACTGAGGTCAATGCAAGCTTGGCTTAATTTAAATTTACAGAATTTGGCCTGTATTATATTCAAAAAGCACACACTATTTGTTATATTTGCAAGTTTGACATTATTTAATTCAGTTTCAAATAAAGGCATAAGGAGAAAATAGAAAAGACACTTTGCATTGCATGGTTATTTTGTCCATGATTTTTACTGACACTAAGAGCCATGCAAAGAAAGAAAGAATTGTTTACTAGGTCTTCAGAGAGTTCTATTAACACAGACCATTATAAAATATAGTAATAACAAAATATCATCTTCAAATATAATCTAAAGGAAAATAATGATCAGCATTATTGAAAAGTGAAATGATCAATACATGATCTGCAGGATCCGACAGCTAAATGTAATGGTTAGCTACTTCTTTACTGAACTATATATACAGTATATATAAACTGTATACAAATATACAATGCAGAAAACTGAGAGTAAAAGTTACAGGTATAATAACAAGTCATCCAATGATAGTTTTGAATCAACCAAAATCCAAAGGACTAGAAGGTTACCTAAACAATAATCAACACTTCCTATCAAAATTACTCTCAGTATATTCTAGGCATAAAGGGACATTTTCCTTAGAAATTTCTATAAACATATTTCCCATACTCCTTTTTCCATTTGTCTCTTCATCAGATAAATATAAAATAAGCACAAATCAAATCAGACCTTAGAAACTGTCAGACTCCTTTAAAATTCTTACCTTCCTGAGTTCTTTTTTTAAAATCTCATCAAAACATCTAAGAATTTTCTTTACTCAAAACAAGGGTCTGACAGCACTACTAGGTTGTTTAAGTTATCATGTACATAAGTAAACTCCAGAGCAAACTTGAATGGCCTCAAGGGTGAATCTGGAGCAGGAAAGAAGTCAAACATCTTATCTGGATAAAGATGTTTACCTTCCTCAAACTGACAGGTAATTCTAAATAAACATTTTCTTCATTATCTCACACAGCATAAAATAGTGTTGTCTTAGCCCTGTTATCATGAACAAATTTCAGTAATTTAAGGTAGATTTTAAATAGCTTGAAAGAAGGCCCCTGGAAAACAGAGCGACAAGGACCCATCCCTGTGTAAAGACAAGGCATCGCTCTCCTGTTCCAGGTATGGACTCAAGGAGCAGCTCTACAGCCTGGCCAACAGTAACTTTCAGATAGGCCTTTTGATGTATTCACATGGGTAATGGTAAAGAACTCTCTATTTTAGAGAGTTAACTCATTCTACAATCTGGGGACACAGTTTCATACACTTGTCCTGGCAGATCTCTCACAACCACGTCTCAATAAAAGTTAGATGTTAGCAATGATTCTTTCATAGCAAAGGTAGATCAGGACAACCTGTACCCACCATCCCTATGTTTCTCCATCATCACTTTGCTTTCCAGTATACTCTTTCCTCTCTGAGACTTTTCACTTAACCATCCTAGAACCTGAGTCCATGATCTACAAATTCCCCCAAAAAATAATCATAAGCTATTTGCAGAACACAAACCTGAGTTTACAGCTTTTGCTGCAGCTCTTAAAGTCCCAAAACTCTGTGCTACAGGACTAGCTTCTCCTAGTTTACCAGAACCAGTCCACATTATTGCTCTCTAGCCATTGAGCAGGTCCCAAGCTCCTCAGAAACTCATGCCATGAAGTTCCAGAACCTGCTCCATCCTTTAACTGTGTGTTTTGCCAGTACAGACATGCATACAGTGATTGATACCTGGCTCTATCTTAGTCTTCAAAAATCAAGTTTTATATGTTTTCAGTGTTGCATTATTTGGGAGTAAGGTATCATACTCTAATCTGATAAATGTTTTATTATTATACCCAGTTCAACCAAGAATAACCCATCAACAAAGTCTAGTGCTATCACATTATCTACTTGGCATCCTCTTACCTGTTGACATTCCTGACCTCAAACCTTACCCTTGATGTAAATGACAACAGTACATGTAAGAAATATCTATAGGGTTGGAGCAATAGCACAGTAGGTAGGCTGTTTGCCTGGCAGGTGGCTGCCTAAGTTTGATCCCTGGCATCCCATACAGTCCCCGAGCCTGCCAAGGTAATTTCTGAGCTCAAACCCAAGAGTAACCCATGAATGCCACTGGGTGTGGCCCCAAAACCAACAAGCCAAAAAAGAATTTACTACAATATCATGGACTCTTAGTTATTTTACTTTCTCAGAGATAAATGCTGTCTCTGCACTAGAATTAAGCAACACGAAGCCATGGTCAAACTTCAGATTGACACTATGACTTTCAACATGTTCATCTAAAATTCAGTTCTCTGGCCAAAGTGGGCCTATCTTCTATTACCTTACACAGTCACTGATATAAAGTTTCTTTTTTTTTGTTTTGTTTTGTTTTGTTTTGTTTTGTTTTGTTTTTTGGGCCACACCCAGCGGTGGTCAGGGGTTACTCCTGGCTGTCTGCTCAGAAATAGCTCCTGGCAGGCACGGGGGACCATATGGGACACTGGGATTTGAACCAACCACCTTTTGTCCTGGATCGGCTGCTTGTAAGGCAAACGCTGCTGTGCTATCTCTCCGGGCCCTGATATAAAGTTTCCTCTTTAACTTTACTAATACTATCATCGTCTATTTTCCTTATTTTTCTCAGCTCACTACTATTACCATCGTTTTTGTTCTTTAGCTTTTATATTAGTTTCCTTCTGTCTTTCCAAGCACTCCTCAGAAGCTAGGCACTTCTACTCTACTCAACCTGTCCATGTTAGAAAATCACAGAATTCACTTTTTAATCTTCTTTCTTCTTTAGCTATATCTCTACATACATGGTCTTACTCAACAATTGCTGTGAGGAATGACTAGATTTTGGAAGGCTTTGCCAGCCACTATTAAAGTTTAAATTTTGAGTGAAATGAGAAACCACGGAAAACCTATTAATTAAAGCATGAGATAGCCTATTCTGTGGCTCATTCTAGCTTCACTAGATAAGAACAAAGACTAATAGAAAGGCTTTCATAATTCAACTATTAGATAATTATGACTAAGAGGTTGTGGATATAGTAAAGGATAGGACTCCAAATTTACCTTAAAGATAAAACAAAGTTGGTCTGAATATAGTCAAATCCTGCTCATTCTAGTCCAAATACATGTAAAAATCCATCCACCTTTTCACTAACACTCCCAATTTCAAACTCTCATCATCTTTACTAACTCCTATAACTGCTTACCTAGATTCTCCACTTACTTTGACCCTCCATTCTCAACAGTGGAGCCAATAGTCTTATAAAAACATTAATAAGATCACACCCCTCCTGTTTTATACTTTAATAGTATCCTGCTGTTGCCATAATGAAATCTAAATTCCTTACTTTATCCTAGAACACCTTAAATTATAAGGCCCTTTTTTGCTTTCCCTTGTTGCCCTGCAACTCCATCTCATTCTAAGCTGTCACATTTTTTTAAAGCTCCCCAAAATCCAGTCTCAAATACTCTAAATTAATGCTTTCTCTCTATCACCTCCTCACTGTCCTCTGCTCTTGACATGTCTGACTCTCTCCTTGAGGTCTTGGCAATGTTACTTCCTCATGTACACCCTTCCAGAGCAATTGTCAAATTAGCTTTCTATTGTTATCCTCCATTACATCAGTACTGGTAACATATGTCAGTTTATAATTTTATTGTCCATGTCTTCTTTCCATTATAACTGTTCAACTGAAGTCATAAATGTGGCAACTTGCTCCCAACAAGTTAGTGTGAAGAATTGATTCTGGTATCTTAAAATCATTTATTAGACATTCATTTTTAGAATGGAATCAATCCATGGCCCATTGTCTTAATACTTTCTTAAAAATCTCTTACACTGAAAAGATAATGGTACCAAAAAAAAGGGGGGGGGACAAATCTCTGACTGATAAAAACAATAGAGGGTAGAGGAATGACTGACTGAAAGAATCTTCTTCATTGAACTACACTATAGCATGCTGAAGAAGCTGGAACTACCCTCAGACAAGCTCCAAAGAAGCCCTAAATGTGGAGTTGACAAGACAAAGCAAGGTGGGTTTGGGGACATAATCATATGGAATTAAATGCCTGCAGAACAGGTGATATGACCAACTTTCCTCATCATCAAGTTAGTAGAAACAAAATAACCAGACAAACGACTCACTAAAGAAAACGAGTATTTGTTCAGGGTGGAAAGGACTTTAATGTGAGAGGCATAAATTCCCAGTCAAGTCTTTTTGCACTTAGTGAGATGAGGGGTGAAAGAGCTTCTGAATGCTCCTCACACATCTCCATCCATCCTTCCATCCACCCAATATAAATAAGCTGAGTCACAATCAAGTGCTTTGGAATGAAATAAATTTTCAACTCCTGTAGGGTTTACTTTTGGGTAGATAAAGGAGTACAGAAAATTAATAAGGAAACAAATATGAGATAATTTCTAAATAAAATTACAGTGAAAATAAGACAGCTATATGACTAGTAATAAAAAGCATTTGTATAAGCATGTGTATGGTGAAGCCATTCCATTGAGAAGAAAGTACATTTGCTTCTCTGTGGCTCAATTTTCACATCTAAAAGCAGGAATAATCATGAACTCTTTGTGATGAATAGATAAATAATGTTTGTAAAGTAATTGATCATTTAGAAAATCATGGTAAATGCTAGATGCATATATACATTAATAATAAAATTAAGATGAAAACCCAGAACAAAGGGAATGATTGAATAAATTATTTCATTCCTAATCTGCCAGCAGAAATTAAGTGCTAACAAGAGTAGGAAATACTGTTAAAAAACAAAAACTCTCAGACTTGGGTGTAGTTGTGTAAATTGATACTACCTTTCAAAAAAATTTGGCTGCATCTTATTGATTGACAATAAGTATGTCTTACCAATCAGCAATTCTAAAATATTCACGAACACATTCTAAAAATCTGCACATGAAAATCTTCACAACTGAGGTGTCACAGCATTTACAACGGTGTCTATAATCCTTGTCTGAAATCACATTCCTAGGCAGCAATGTGAGACAACAATGAAGGCTCAACTCATGGCAGGCATGCTCCTCAGAAAATCCAGAGTGTGTGAGAAGAACAGTGTGGGGGCAGAATGAAAAAATATCAGAAAAAAGTGAAGTCTCAGATGAAGAGATTTTAAGTTATCAGCACTCAACACTTAAGAGCAGCTGGGGCCAGAGGCACCATCTGGAGAAAAGGCCACTAGAGTTTCCCTCAAAGATATGGTGCAACAAAATCTACTGCTCATAGTTGTAAAATAGGTACGAAAGTTTGACATAAGCACAAGCAATCAAATTTTACATATACAATAAGATGAATGTGTGATTTATATGTGTTAACATGAATAAATTTGGAAAGGCTAATGTGAAATGAAACAAACAAGTTGAAGAATGGTGCATATATATATATAAGTGATATAATATGTGCATATTAGTAACATAAAAAGTGTTTGTGTTGCTATGGTTACATCGTATCTAGTAAGGACATTCAATATGGATGATCACTGAATTCATTCGGATAGTGGTAATTTTTCAGAATGAAATAGGACTAAGGTTAGGAGAGATATAAAAGGGGCTTTGGATGTAACTGTAATGATTACTCAGGATGATATAATGTTAATGTTTTGTTAAGCCACAACTGGGTATTTAAAAAAATATTCAATTTTTTTTTAATTTCTGCATAGGGCCAAAGCAAAAATACAGTTGGTAGGACATCTGCTTTACACACAGCAAACCTGGGTTCAATTCCTGGACAAGTGAGATAACCTTCTACCCTTATCACCAAGTTAGCAGAAATAAAATAACCAAAGGACTCACTAAAGAACATGAGTATTTGTTCAGGGTAGAAAAGATTTTAACATGAGAGGCATAAATTCTCAGTCAAGTCCCAAGTCAAGTCCTCCAAGCCCACCAGGATTAATTCCTGAGAGGAGAGCCAAGAGGAAGTCCTGAACACCACTGGGTACAGTTCCGAAACAAAAATAAATAAATATTTTTGTAGAATTAAAATATTTATACATAGGAAATAATGATAAAAATAATAGTCATAGAAGGACTGGGTTTTGATAATGTAATGAAAGGGTATAACTGAGGTGCTTATATACACACAACTGACTCCTGACACTCAGATGACTGTCAAGAAGATTGAGGGTCTTTAGGCTAATGGGAAGAGTGAGTCAAGAAGAGAGATGCTCATAGAAACCAAGAAAGAATGACTGAAGAGAAAGTATAATGGATAGTCTTGCATATGGCTGACCTAGGTCTGATTCCCTACACTGTATCTGGTCCCCAAGCACCACCAAGAGTGATCCCTGATTGTAAAACCCTGTTAACTTGACAGTAAGCCTTAACACTGCCAGGTATGCCTCCAAAACACAACAAACATAAAATAGACAACCAAGCATGAAAGATACACACACATATAAATATATTTCATTATTTTTGCACCTATGATTGAAAAGGAAAAACCTCAGGCCAGAGATAGTACAGCACGTAAGGCATTTGCTTGCATGCAGCCAACCAGATTTGACCCCCCAATACTTCACATGGTCTCCTGAGCCCAACCAGGAGGGAGCCCTAAACACAGAACTAGGAGGAGTGAACCCATAGTCCTACTAGGTGTGGCCCAAACACTCTACTCACCACCATCAGCAAATAATTAAAAATAAAATGGAAACAACTCAATGGGCTTCACATGTGAGTTATGACAATACCTGGCAAAAAAATTATATATGTGAATGACCCACTGAAAAGTTTGAGAAAGGTCAGTTATAAAACTTGGAAATAAACATACCAAGCAAATATGAATCCAAATAGCCCAGAACTTACTTGGGGATGTAAAGTGGAACTCTCTAGTAATGCTCAGGAGGCACAAGAGCCCCTCTTAGGGATTCACAGCTAGCCAGGCTGTTGGCTGACCCAGCACCTCAAAATGCTGGGGAACATGTGGTACTAGGGATCAAATTGAAGTCTGTCGCATGCAAATCATGCATTTTAATGCCTATACTATCTCTTTGGCCTCTAAGCTACTAGATAAGTTGGTAAATTCACTTAGTAAAATTAGCGTTAACAATAAGATCCAAGGGGGCCTCTGCACACTGGATTGAGTCCTTACCTTGCATACAAGATGACCCAAGTTTGATCCCTGACAACCCACATGATCCTTGAATACTGTTATGAATGATTCCTGAGTGCAGAGCTAAAACTAAACCCTGAGTATCACCTAGTGTGGCCCCACCAAAAAATAAATAGATAAATAAATAAAATTAAAGTAGAATAAGAAAAAAAAGGGGGCACTGATTTTTTTTATTAAAATAGAAAAAGCACTGACATACAGGCTTCAAATGAAATAGCTCCAAGATATATCAAGTAAAAATTAACTGGATACAGAAAAAAAGCAAGCAAATAAACAACTAGAAATGAATATTTTATGATAAAATAAGCAAACTAAGCTAAAATATAAAAGACTAGAATAACATGTAATAAGCTCAAACTAGTAAATGCCTGTGTATAGTAAAATCAACAGGAAATATATCTCAATGTTATAATTTATGAAAACTAACCATGAATCATGCCTCAAAGAAACTTCTATAGTTTTCCCCTAAGTCAAGAATATATATTTCTGTTCTCTAAGTATAATATAAAATAGTCAATGACAAGAAACTAAAAACATTATGTGACATAAATCAAAATGATAAGGAAATAAAGAAATACTTCTAATCAAATGGAGCCACGTTCATGTAATAAAAAAATTAGTAAAAATAATTATGGCTTCAAAAACAAGGTTTCAAATAAAGCAATTGGTAAAACGCAACAAACTGAATGAAGACAAGAAAGAAGATGGGGAAAAATTGAATAAAGAAAAGTAAGCTGATAAGAATCAATAAAACCACACACCCAAACTAATTACAGAAAGTAAAAATAAAAAGAGTAAAACAAACAATATAAAATAAAAAGGAAGAAAAATCTCTGCATAGTATCTTAATAAGTGAGGATGGAAAGATAGAGATGGGATTGAAGCAACTGCTTGCCTTGCATGCAACTGACTCAAGCCTGAATTCCCCAAATCCCCAGAACTTCATAGAGTTCCCTGACACCCTGCAGAAGTGACTTTTAAGCACAGAGCCAGGAATAAGCCCTGAGCACAGTGATTATGGCCCAAACTTCCTCCTGCCTACAAAAAATTTTAAGAAATAACATTGTAAATATATGATATATGTATATGCGATAAATGTACAATATACCTAACATATATATAAGTCCTTGTTTAATGTTGGTGATAGTTTCTAGAAAATTGATATTCTTTTTTAAAAATAATTTTATTTTGACCACAGTGGATTACAATTTTTTCACAGTAATATTTTAGGTGCATAGTGACATTGAATTAGGGGCATTTCCACCACCAATGTGTCCTCCCTCCACTCCTGTTCCCAGCATGCATCCCATAACCTCCCTTCTTTGCCCCCTGGGCTGCTAGTATAAGTGATCCCCTCTGTGTCTAGCTTGTTGTAGATTGGGTATTGATTCTGTTGTTGGTTTTGGATTTGGTGTTTAAGTCTGATCATTTTTTATTTCTACTCGATGTTCATACGACTGTTTGGTCTTGGTATCCTCCATTATTTCTTCCTCAATTTGTAAGGCAGAACAATATGGTTCAAGTTATGTGGTTCTGTTTGAAGGTAAAAAAAAAAGTGTGTGTGGGGGGGGCAAAATGCAAACAAGCAAAAAATGGGAGGAGTACTTCTAGACTAGAGACTATAAATATCAGTTTAAGAAAAGGAAAAAGGAAGAAAAACATAATACAAGAAAAAAAAATCAAATAAAAATCCTGAAATAAGCACCACAGCAATAAAGACAACAATCAAACAATAACCATGGTCCTGAGATAAAAACAAAACAAAGCTCAAAAAAACAAACAAACAAACAAAACAAAAACAAGAAACAACACAATAACAAAAAATTAATTTGTGGGTTTTTGGGTTTTTTTGCATAGGCACAGTAAATATTGGGGAGATTATAAAAGGAATACAGGGTTTCTCTGCCCTTGAAATATACTGTTATGGGATTAACTACAGGCTCTGACATGCTCTTATTCTCTCCCCTAGGTCCTTTTGTGATGTCTGAAAACTTCCCGCTCAGTTGTGGATAAAATCAGGCTTCTGTTACTAGAGATCTTGGTATCTGCAAAGGTCATAGGATGGATGAAGTCTTTCTTTACAGTTCTAGAAATTCTGTTCCATCACTGTTGTTTTAATCAGTTTTCTGTAGTTGGTGGTCTTGGTTTTTGCACCGATCGGTGGTCTTGGTTTTTGCACCAATCCTAGGGCGAAGCCTAGGATAAAATCTTTCATTATGTTTTCAGAAGTTCTGCTCAGTTGCAGTTGTCTCAGTCCTCTGGAATTAGAGATCTTGGTTGTTGTACAGGTCATAGGCCAAAGTCTAGACTAGGGTCTTTTTTTTATTTGGTCCCAGGATAGGTTCTGCCCTGTCATGGTTGTCACAGTCAGTCTTCTGTAGTTAGCGATCTTGGCTTTTGCACAGATCAAAGGATGACATGTCTTCTGATTTCATCTTATCCTTAGGTGGTAAGGTAAGACAACCTGCTCTAAGACCAAGTTGTTGCCAGGAAATTGATACTTTAATCAAATCAAAGCTTAACAAGAGCAAGTCCTTGAACTTTTTGTAATGTGATAAGATTAAAAAAAAAAGTTCCTAGCCAACACAATTAAAATAACTTCATTCTAAGATTCAGGGTTGTAATCATATATCCTTGATATATCTAAACAAACACAAGTAACCATTCTGCAGGGTACTATTGAGACACACAGAAATTCATACATACCACAAGTAAGATTTTCATGCAAATGGCACTATTATTAAATGATTATTTACTAATAGTTACTAATTACTAATAAAAATTTTAAATGAAAAATGTCTACTAGTAGATGTTTTTAATTTAAAATTTTCATTTGTTTCAGAGATTCACTCTTCATTTTCTATTATAAAAACAATGGATATACATAATGCAATGTTAATAAAGCCATGATTCATGATTACTGATGAAGTAATATCAATAAATAATTAACAAATATTTTATCTTATTTTAAATATTTTTAAAAATGCATTAAGTTGAGATGTCATATCCCCCAATAGGGTCACTATGTCACTGTCTGAAGTCAAGTCATCTTTGATAATTCTATTACTATTTAGCTGTAATAAGCAAAATTAAATAAATTGGGGCAGGCTTATGGCAGAAGTTGGTAATCAGAACAATGGTGAAAGGAGTCCACTTACACAGGTGGTAGGACTGAAATACTGATGCCAAAATTATTGTCTTCTGAGCAACTCTGTAAATCATGATGTTTAAGGTAAAAATATATATTTTTTAAATTGTTAACAACATGTATTCATGAACCACCTACCCTGTACTAAGAACTTTCTAGACATAGAGAATAAAAGTATACTCTATGTTATAACAAAACAAAAAAGTGCCTATATTAAACACTTTTCCTTTCTATATAAATCACTAATCATCAAAATTGGCTAAATAAATTAACTTAAACATGAAGAAAAATCCAGAAAAGTAATCATTATTTTAAAAAAAATCTACAACAAGCTAAACACAGAAGGTACCATTTATACTAGCAGCCTGGGGTGCAAAGGAGGGGCAATATGGGATGCATGCTGGGAATAGGGGTGGAAGGAGGACAACATTGGTGGAGGGAATGCCCCTGATTCAATGTCACTATGTACCTAAAATACTACTGTGAAGGATTTGTAATCCACTTTGATCAAAATAAAATTATTAATACAAAAAAGTTCATTTAAAGTCTAACTATAGGGACCACAGAGTTCTTATTGATAGCATTTATTCACGAGTATCACTTTTCTTGTAAGCATAGCAGAACTCAATCCAGAAACATTCAATCATTTCAGGAACAAATAGTAGTAATTAACATATTTTATTATAACTTTGTCTTTTTTGTTGTTGTTTTTTTTGGGGGGGCCACACCTAGTGATGCTCAGGGGTTACTCCTGGCTTTGCGCTCAGAAATCACTCCTGACTTGGGGGATCATATAGGACACTGGGGATCAAAGCCAGGTTCATCCTGGGTCAGCTGCATGCAATGCAAATGTCCTATCACTGTGCTAATCCGCTCCAGCCCCAGTCTTTAATTCTTTACTACATTTGGTTATCTTAAAAACTTGAAAGCAAATTTCAAATATTAAGATTATTTTGATGGGCCTGGAGAGATAGCACAGTGGTGTTTGTCTTGCAAGCAGCAGATCCAGGACCAAAGGTGGTTGGTTCGAATCCCGGTGTCCCATATGGTCCCCCGTGCCTGTCAGGAATTATTTCTGAATAGACAGCCAGGAGTAACCCCTGAGCACTGCCGGGTGTGGCCCAAAAACCAAAAACCAAAAAAAAAAGATTATTTTGATAACATTATTTACAGATTTAAAAGATATGGTTATCACAGGTCTGTTGAGAGGAGAAAACTATTACATAAAACAACTTACTTGGAATAAAAAATTTGCATCAAAAAAATAAAATAAAAAAAACTTGAAAGCATGTTTAAGAGAAACTTGGTTACCTGAAAACATTAGAATTTCCACTTTTATCTCCATGCCTAGAAGATGGAACTTTATTTCCTTCAGTAATAAACTTTACCATTAATTAATTAATTAATCAACTAAGATATCCATGATAATTCATGAAAATTTTAGGGGAAAATATATAGTATAATAAAAGAAATAACAGATCAAAAACAGAGGGCCTAAGAACAAAGGAAAATATATAAAAGGAAGGGAAATTAACCTTAAATATTTATTGAATTTACTTTATAACAAATTCTTTTAGCTATTCAATAAAAATAATAATTTCTGCTGCAGAACGTTCCTGAAAATAATTTTCAAACTTTTTTTTTTTTTGGTATTGTGGGCCACACCTGGCAGCACTCAGGGCTTACTCCTGGCTCTGCACTAAAATCGCTCTTGGCAGTCTCAGGGAATCATATGGGATGCAGGGAACCAAGCCCGGTCAGCCTCCTGCAAGGCAAACACCCTACCACTGTATTTTTTTGTTGTTGTTTTTTGGGGGTGCCACACATGGTGACGCTGGTCACCCATTTTTGTGTGTGTGTGATGATGGATTGCTATATATATTTTTTAAATAATTTTTATTTTGACCAAAGTGAATTACATCTTTCACAGTAATATTTTAGGTACATAGTGACATTGAATCAGAGCATTCCCACCACCAGTGTTGTCCTCCCTCCACCCCTTTCCCAGCATGTATCCCATATCCCCCTTCTGCAACTGCCCCCTGGGCTGCTAGAATTAAGTGGTCCCCTCTGTGTCTAGCTGGTTGTAGTTTGGGTAAAAAAGGGCAAAATCATTCACTTTTACAAACTGATTTCATGATGTGTTTTTTATTTGTCATGGACATAAGTAAGCAAAAATGCTAATCATTGCCAATGTTCCAAAGACTGTGATTAGTCCTAGGGCTGTATATTTCCTAACCTAAAGTATACTTTCATTAGCAGTACTCCCCTTTGCAAATAACTAAAAGGGAAACCTCTTACTATTAATATCATTAAGCAACTTTCCAAAGGTCAATGGCTCATAGCTTAAGATACCCCTAATGACCTAAAAGGGTTATATACATGTACAACAATTTTTTTCTAAATAGGACTCCTATTGAGCATTGCTGGGTGTGGTTGAAAAACAAACAAAACACTAAGGATAAAATGTAATTCTTCTTATTTTAAATAATAAAGAACAAATTACAGTAAAATTTAAGAGCTCTTTAGTTAGTTGTTATCCACTGCCAAAACATTCTCTCAGAAGTAAAGTGCTTCCATATTCTTTCTTTGGGGGGGGGGGGCAGGGGACCACACACACCAGTGCTCAGGGGTTACTCCTGTTTCTGTATTCAGGAATCAGTACTATTAGTGCTCAGGGTACTATCTAGGATTTAGGGGCTCAAACCCAGGTTGACTGCACACAAGGCAAGTGCCTTACCTGCTATACTATCTCTCCTGCCCCTGCTTCCATATTCTTGACTATAAAAGTAAGTAAATTAATGTATTTTGTTTTTGAAAACACAATGTAAATTTTAAATGTTTTCTTCTAAAGAATTAAAAGGGAGGAGTTAAGAGATAGTAAAGTGGGTTAAGGAGCTTGCCTTGCCAATGGCCAATCTAGGTTCAATCTCCAGAACCCATAAGGCCCTTTAAGTTCCACTTAGTGCAGCCAGGAGTAAGCTTTGAGCACTACTAGATGTGACCCAAAAACAAACAAAAAATTAAAAGCCATAAAGTTGACATTAAAGAACTATATGGGACCAAAGACATGGTATAGACACTTGACTTTCATGTAGCTAACCTGGGTTTGATCCTTGATATCAAGTGGTCTCTTCTCCCTCAAGCTCCACCAGATAGACATTCTTAAGCACAGAACATCAAATAGCACCTTGAGAACTGCCAGGTATGACCCAAAACCCAAAAATTATTTGTTCTTTTTTTTTTAAAGAGCCTATGTGTTTTTATGTCAAAGTTTTAAATTTACTGTGTGAATAGTTATCTGTACCTGAGGTTCTTTTTCATGCTTTTGGGTATCCCAATTATATCTTTTCTTCCTCCTTGAGGAATTTTCAGAGAAATATTTAAAAGATTGCTACGTGGGGGGTTGGAGAGATAGCACAGCAGTAAGGCATATGCCTTGCATGCAGCTAACCTGGGAAGGATTCCTGGCATTCCATCTGGTCCCCTGAGCTTGCCAGGAATGATTTCTGAGCACAGAGCCAGGAGTAACCCCTAAGCATTGCCAGGTGTGACCCAAAAAACCACTCAATAAATAAATAAATAAATAAACTGTTTTAAGAAAAAGATTGCTACATGGAAGGTATTCTGACTTTTGCATTTCTATTTCCACTTTAGGATCTGCTCTCAAAACAGTTCAATCTATGCATATGGGAAGAGAGGATGGCTGCATCTCAATGAACAATTAAATCCTTCTGTCTAAATGTCTTAACAACAGGCTGCCTGGAACCCTGTGTGCTAGCACTGAGGAAGCTTTCCAGCAGGCTACATTATGTGCCTGTTGTCAAAGGTGCTAACAACAGCCAAGTCCTTCTTTAGGCATGGCTTGTGATCTGAGAGAATCTGGCCTGGTCAACAACTGTCCCCTGAAAAGCTGAATAGAAGCAGTTGCTTCAAGAAGTGTCCTCATCCTCCACTCCTGCATTTAGGAGGCCTGTATTGTTGAAATAGGAGTTTTTGAAGGAAAGGACACTTATATCTCCTCAAAAGAGATCAATGCCATGTTGACCATGTCCCTCACAGGCTGTTATAATGGAGATAGTCCACATCTACTAGATCTGCCATGAGTGCAGTCAAAAGGCAGCACATGTGTATAACAGAATATAATTTTTAGAAAAGCAATGCAGGAAATACATATAAATATGTATTGTGCTGTATGCACATACATAAATCTAGAGAAAATGCAAGTTTACAAGACTAATACGTTCAAGAAGTAGAAAGAGTCAGATAGACATCTGGGGATTGGTTGAGCAAATTAGGAGCATACTTTTATAATGGGGAAGGCAGTGGGTGGAGTTAGTTGTAAGCAAGTCCAGTATGTATTTTCACATTGCCATTCAATTCTACTGATCTCTTCAGTGACCCTTTCAAGGAAGAATCATTATCTTCAATCTTATTAAGGAATATGGATTTTAGAGCATCTAACAGAAGCGAGCTATCCCAGATATAAAGCAAGTGAAGAGTCACCTTGGTTCCCACCCCAAAGTTGCTGACATCTTTCCTGGTAGTTCCTCTACCACACCCGATGTTCCCTCATTTGGTCTAGTTCAACAAATAGAATTATAAATGTAAAATAATTTTAATCAAAAACAACTTTAGTGTTTAGGGGTCGTGGGGAGTTTGTTTTAATTTTGGCGTTTGGGGCCATGTCCAGCAGTGCTCAGGGGACAGCACAATGCTGGAAATCTAATCCAGGGTTCCTGCTGGCAAAGACACTCACAAAGACACTTCTCTTCCACAAACCTGATGGATTGGTTCAAATCATGTGATAAAGTTGTTAGAAAAAAAATGGAATGAAATAATGAACTAGTTTTTCCTATGAAGCTGTTGAAACATGTAACAATATTTTAATAGCCCAAATCTTTATCTTCAAACAAGCTTGTCCCAGGCAAAATGAGGTTCAGAAGAAGCAATAAATATGAAACAATATGTTAAAGAATGAATATGGCTGGGTGTGACTAAGATAAAGAAATACTCAATATTTTAAAAATTCTCAGTTCTTTCAAAGGACTGAAATCTCTTCACTTCATCCAGCAAAGGAATTTCTGCAAGTTTAAAAGCTTGAGATCAAGTTCACTTCTCTGGAGAAATTTATTTATGATTAGCACTTATGTTCTATAAAACATATTATTTTAACTCTTCCTTCAAACAAAATAATTTAATTCTGGGCAATCCTTTTACAGTGGCTTTTTTTTCTTCAGGAGCATCTACTACCTTCAGTCAAATAAAATTATCTTGGAATCTTCATCTTTGTTCCTCTCCCTCACCTAAGATCCTTCACTATTATTACCTTACTACTCTGCAATAAAATAGCAAGAACCAAGCACAGACCTACTCACGTAATGGCATGATTTACAGAAAGAAGGCAGGAGCAGCCCTGGTGTGTAGGACCTTCAAAGAAAAATTGGAATTCACAGGAATAACTGTCCTCTCAGAGACAGAAAAAAGGCTCACTAGATTTACTCAATCCTGCTCTCCTGTTACTTGGGCAAGAGTCAGCCTACTTGCCTTCCTTCTTCACTCTTTCCTCCCTCTCTCCCTTTTCTTCCTTCCTTCCTTCCTTTCTTTCTTCCTTCCTTCCTTCCTTCCTTCCTTCCTTCCTTCCTTCCTTCCTTCCTTCCTTCCTTCCTTCCTTCCTTCCTTCCTTCCTTCCTTCCTTCCTTCCTTCCTTCCTTCCTTCCTTTCCCTTTTTGTGGATGGTATTTCTTACATCTCCTAATTCAGGAAGACAGAATAAAGCACTGACAATTGTTTTTCGGGATTATTTTTAAAAGGAGAATGGCTATAAATACAATTCAAATTAGTGTCAGTTACCATATAAAAAGTATTTGTTTTTGTTTTTGTTTTGGGGAAACATCCAATGGTGCTCCTGGGTTTTTCCTGGCTCTGCACTCAAGAATCATTCTTCGTGGGCTCAGGGGACCACAGGAGATGCCAGGGATCAAGGCCAGGTAGGGTATGTGCAATGCAAGCATCTTACCAGCTATGCTATTGCTTCAGGGCTGAAATGTTTTTCTTATTGAAAAAAAAAATTGTGGAAGTACAAGTACCTCAACTAGTTTCTCTTAAAATAAGAATTGATTTAAAGTTATATAAAACTTCCATTTTCTGACTTTAACTGTGGAAAAAACAACAAATGTATTATGAAAAATCTTATAGCCATGGTGTTTAAATAAAGTAATTAATAAAAAAAAAAGAATGCTAAAATATCTCATCCTGGAGACTGGGATTTCGTTAGAAAACTTAGTGGCAGAGATATTCATTCTCTTCATTTGTGGCTTTGTGGTCTGAGAAGATCCTTGTCATGCTTTTTGTTTTTTGTAATTTTGTGTATGCTCAGATTTTGTCCAGCATATATTTTATCTTGAAGAATGCCCCAAATGCTGTAGAGAATGTGTCTTCACATTTGGGATATAGAGTGTTCTAAACATGTCTATTAGACCTAGTTCTTCAAATTCCTCACTTACGGATTTTGGGGCTTTTAGTGATGTTTTGTCTTGCTTACATGTCCAGTGACGATCTTTTAAGGTTTATTAGCTGATGCTTGGTAGACTTTGCAGAAACTTCTTTTGGCTTATGTATGTTTATGAGAGTTAAATCCTCCTGATCTAGTGATCCCTTAACCAGTACTTAATGTCCTCCCTATCTTTAACTACCTTCTTAGTTTGAATATAATTTAGTCTAAAATCAGTATGGCTATCCCTGCTTTATTGTCTGCCATGAGCCTGAACATATTAAACATTCTAAACATTAAAAAAAATGGGGGGGGGGTGATAAAACAAAGAATAAAACTTCCATTTTCTCCTTTTTTTTTAATGTCAATAGCAACTACTAAAATATCCTTAAATCAATAATCTAGAAAAATTCTTAAAATTAGCCTTAACACTGTTAAATTATACCCATCGTTCTATTAAAATTTTCCTATTAACAGAGAAAAAATTAACACAAATGGTAGATCTCGCTCTTGGGTTTCCTGCTACCCAACTCAAAAGTTCCCTAATAAGGGCATCTATTAAGGTTAAATATTTAATTAGTACATCATTCTATTAAATGTTTTATATGTATTATCTCCTTTAATCTTTACACCAATTCTAAGTGGTAATTGTTATCATAAAGTCATTTTTATCCCCATTTTATAGATGAAGAAACTTGAGCAGAGAAAAGTTTGATAATTCTCCATGATTACTCATCTGTAAACCAGAAGCTAGTGCTGAATCCCCGAACAGTCTGGACCCAATACTCGATGGCCAACCATACAATCATTGGTTTTCATGGCTATGCTTATTTAATGAGCTCTTCTTCCTTCACTAAGTCAAGTGCATTGCCACTATTCCCCAACACAAATTCAGACTCACATCTCTCATCATTTTCACTGCTTCCCTCGTCCTCCCGAGTCTTCTGGCACACATTGCTAGCCTTCTTTTGATGTAGACCAAGACATTGGTGTCTCGTCCTGAAAAGGGAGATATAACCAAAATTAAAATTTTCAGAACCAAAATTATACATAAAATAAAAGGGAGAAAAAGAACTTTCAAATGAGCAGCAAGAAAAAAATGCTGAGGTCTCTTCCATACTCTTAAAGGAGAACCTCAGAGAAAGCAGACTGAGGTTTCTTTGGCTTCTCCTTACAGCCAAAAGCACTGACAGCTTTGCTAATAGAAGAATGCATAGAGAAGAAAGTCAAATACTTAGACTTCCAAAGGTCAAATTGTGAGAGTGATTATTAGTCCATGCTTTTGAGCTCCATGTTGAATATCTGATAAATAAAAATCATCTGCCACAACGTGCTGGGAAAATGATCATACCCACATTGCATGCAGTTTACAAGCAAGAATTCCAGCCATTTTCAAGTGTGCATGCTTTTGGTAAAGATACAAAGAGGTGAATCTCAGGTTGCATCCTGATGAACTACTTTTTTTTCTTTCTTGACATTAAGTCTGGAGAAGCTTCATCTTGAACTTCTGTTTCATATTATTCTTTCCCTAACACTAGTGACATCATAATCATCTCCAGGTCCCCAAAGCAGTTGATTTTAGATGGCAATATAACACATTCCAGATATGACAATAGAGTATGTAACAAAATGAAAAACTACTCTAGTGTTAGAGAAAGCATTGACAAGCTAAATAGTTATAACAAGAGTCACTAAAATGGCTCTTAAAAAGTACATTAACAACTTCTCATTTTAATCTTTTATTTAATTATACGTCTATTTGGATATGTTTCCAGACCAGTGAGAACATGCATGTGCTTAATCCTCAATAAAAGCACTATGTTTTAGAAAAATATGACACACCTGTTATAGATTAAGTACATGTATAATATGCAGCTATTAAAAGATGTTAAGACAAAAGTCCTAACATTTCAAATTTTAAACAATGAGAACAAGATGTGTGATGAAAATTTGCCAAGTATCTACAAATTATTTTAAAGATGTGATTATATTTTTTGGATAGATTTAGGCAATAAGTTGAAAGGATTTAATTGGCAGAAGAAAATAAAGAGAATTTCTTAAATTGTATTACAGGGTATGTAATGTTAGTATTAATCCTTATTTTGTTCACAAAATAAAAATTTACTACATAAATCTTCAAAATTCATTGTATGACATAATTTTTGAGATAAGCTAGAATAGTGATTTCTAAATATCATTTATAAATGATTGCTAAATATTATATATTTCTAAATATCTTATAGACTCAATTGAAAAATAAAAATATCTCTAGGTACTAAAGCAGGGTCTGAACATGTTCCAATACAGTACCTTTTCTTTACTGAATCCAATTTTCATGCTAAAAATATAATTTTATACTATCAAAAACAAAAGAATGACATTCTTAGTCTCCAACATATAGGAGGGGAAAGTGAAGTAAGAGAAATTTCACTTTTTGGAAAAACATTCAGGGTTGGACACTCAAGCACTCCTTTCCCAAAAGACCCATTCTATTTCAAATTAACAAGTCAATGGGGTAAGGAAATCCCAGAAATTATTTTGTTGTATTATTCTTATACTATTCCCACAATATATTGCTGACTCTGATATAGTGAAAAGTAGAAGTAACTTCTTTTAAAGAGCTAACAATTAAAATAAGCCATTATTTGAAAAGCTAAAAAATTAACAAATTAGGGATTTTTTTTCTCTCTGGTCATCTAGAACAGCGCTTCTTAAATAAGAGCTAATACTGACACAACCATCAATAGCTATTAATTCTTAATTATCTTATTTCAATATATGCTGTAAAAGGCTCATTAGATAAAAATGCTAATAATTTAAAACTAATGAAATTCTGCTTCCCAATTAGAAAAAATATAGGACAGAGTTTCAACTAATAAGAATTATGTAAGAACCCTGGAGAACAAAGTTTATCATGTAAAGTCACTAACATTTCTGATGTTAGGATTTATAGGAAGAATAAAAGACTGCTCACAAATAAGAACAATAATAAAACTATACATTAATTATATACTGTAACTTTATGAGAAGGAAAAAAATGTAATTTAAAAAAAAGGCAAATTAATATACTCGTAAAGGAGAAGAACATTGTGAGCCAGCATGAGCCCTTATTTAAATAATGCCATTGCAATTCTGACCCAATTGTCAACCTGGAGAGAATCTTACTGTGTTGGGCTTCATACTGGGATCCATGATGCTGGAGCTGTTGAGAACGCCGGTAACAGCCGTCCCCAGCCTTCAAGGCCTGTTTAAATAGCTTTTCTGCTTCAGCAATGGTTGTCGCTTCCTCTTCAGCCAAGAGAATATAAGCAGTAGCACACCTGTCCATTCAGATAATAACTACCATCATTAGCAAATCCAAGAATATTGCAATATCTGTTGGCATACATGCAGAAGGGTGAGGAATTATGCCAAAACATGCAGAGTGGCCAGCTGGTTCATGCACCCCTATTCATGGTGGTGGACACAAAATAATGATACAAAAGAAACATTTGTATTTTAGCTTGCAGGATAGGATGTGCAATGTTAAGGAGCATGGGGCTCACAGTACAGACTCAGCCCCTTATTAGTGCATCATTTGGGGCAAGTTATTACTCTGCCTCCCTGAGGGAGAACAACATGGAATCTATCTTCTCAAAGTGTTGTTGTGAAGGTTAAGGAAGGTGATGCATGTATAGTGCTTAGTACAGTAGCCAGCATGTGGCACATGCTCAATAAATGTCAGATAATGATGGTGATGATAATAGGTTCTGCTAAAAATCTCCCTCTGGCATACTGTTAGAGACACTATAAATTATCTATTTCTATTTGCTACACACAGAGTCTTGTTTCCTTAAGGATTTCTTCAGAATTAGAAATTCATTCAGTTAGAAAAGTCCTCACTGAAAAAAGCAGCGCTTCAATACTTCATTACAGTAGCACTGATTTTCAATGTCAGAGAAGAGCATTAGAAGAACCTACAGATAAAATTCTTTTTGAAGAGCTAAAAAACTGATTCAGTCTCTAACTAACAAGAGTAAAATCTTATGCCTTTAGTAATAATAAATAGGTGGTGTTTCCACCAGCCAGATACCTGTTACAAGTCATCTTACTAATTAGAAGTAGGATACCCAACATGTTCTTGACTTATATTACTAATGGTTTATCTCCCAAACATAGTAGAGGAAGCCCTACTGATTGTTTAGTATATATTAAGTACTGTACCAGGCACTTAACATATATCATCTCATGTAATCCTTCCAACAAACCCCTAAGGTCAAAAGCCAGAAAAGTTAAGCAGTTAACTAACAAATGAGGGAGAAGTCTTGGAAATGTAAATCTTCCAAATCATATAAGGAACAACTCTCTACCAAAGAAAGGGAATGTCACAGGGAAATGGTAAGGCCAGAGCAGATCCATAGAGATCCATAGTTGATCCATAGAGAGCCCTGTATTTCCTTCTCACTGTCTCTCTTGTGGTCATTTCCTTACTTATCAGAAAGTTCCAGCAGACCACAAGAGAGAAAAATAAGCAGAAATCAAAACCAAAAGTCACTTTCACTATATATCAACCATCACAATCAGAATGGAAAAAGAAGGTAAATTTAGTAGCTAATGTTAGGTTTGGGATTATTCACTTATTCCTGACAAGGGGGTCTCCAAAGTTCTTTATTAAATTCCACTAATTTCAGGCAGAACTAATGAATGCAGCTTTACAATAAATATGGTGATATAGGAAGAAAAATTCCCCAACTGAAAAAAAAACAACTGTAAAACCAGTTTCTATTAAGGGCAGTCGATAGAAACTTGAAAAGATGTTGAAACTGCCCCATGATTCACTCAAGAACTAACTGGGATAGGCATCAGCAAGCAATACTTAAGGCTCCAGATGCCAATGTATAAATATGGGACAAGGGTAATGAGGCAAATTTTGATATTATTATACTGAGTGGAAAATGTGATATCTGAGGAATTAGCTATAAGATTACAGTGGGGAGGGAATAGTGGTTGGGACCTCAAGATAGGTTGGGGCCAATTTGCTTGCTTTGTTTATTTATGTTTCTTAGGAGGAGAGGCAGAGTAGCACTACTGGCCAAGAAAACATATATCTATGTGTAAACTGATGAGTCTGGGGGAGAAACATGCTAAGAGTTTGTGAGTGGAGGAAAAAAAGAAAGAGCAATAGAAGTGCTAATGGTTGGGGAATACAGAACAGACTGCTCAGCTCAATGAAAGATATAGATGATGCATCCTTGTCACAACACAACACATATACAAAAAGCAAGAAAGTGTGATGATGGGGGTGTCAACCATCCAGATATATCTGCTAGAAGTCTCATTTGGTTAGAAGTAGGGCACTGGACAGGTACTTGACTTACTTTGGTAACAATTTTATCTCCCAGATGGTAGAGGAAGCAATTAGGGGAACTTCAACTCTGGACCTAATTCTGACCAAGAAGAAAAAAATAGTTGGTGAAATGAAAATTGATAGGAACATTCAGAGAGAGTTACTATGTCATTTTGGATCTCAGTGCAAGGTGGATTTCAAAAATTCAAAGAAAAGAAGCAATGATTTAATGGCATGAGACTCAGAAGGAAATAAATGATTTTAAA
Organism: Suncus etruscus; assembly: GCF_024139225.1. Classification (NCBI taxonomy): domain Eukaryota; kingdom Metazoa; phylum Chordata; class Mammalia; order Eulipotyphla; family Soricidae; genus Suncus; species Suncus etruscus. Next base: position 125,950,402 of record NC_064848.1, on the reverse strand, counting down.
AGGTTGAGTAGCTTCCAAATGTCCAATTGCAACTGCAGTAACAAATAGGAAGCAAAGAGGTAACCAGTCAGCAAAAACAGGGCTGTAAAAGACCTCCCACAAGGTCAGATGTCCAAAGCACATGTGGAAAAAGATGGAAAGAGGCCATGAAATGAAGGATTATAAGAAAGTGAAATGAATTCGTAAGAATATCAGGAAGGCTAAAATTCTTAATTGGTTGAAGCTTGCAAAGCAAAATAAAAACAAAACAAAATGCTAAAGAGACAACCATCTACTTCTTTTTAAATTGCTTAAGAACCTATGATCACATCCATTTCCCCAAAACTATTATCAAAAAAAAGCAAAAAAGACAAACAATACAACAAAAACAACACCAAAATAAGGCACATTTATAGCTACTAGCAGGAGATAAAAAATGAATGCAAAATGCTAACTCCTACCTAATTTCTGGCTTCTCCATTAAGGAGAATGATTGTCAGAGAGAAAAAGGAAGAAATTAAAGCTAAAATGAATATAAAGATGCAAGATAGAAAACAGTTGACCTATTCTAAGTGAATTACTAGATTGGGATGGGAAAATCCCAAGAAATCAACAGACGTAGAAAGGCCACACCACTGCTCTCTGTGGAAAGTTAAGAAATCACAAAGAATGGAGAGGCACAAAGAAGATGAGATGACAAACGCAGAGTAAATGCTCAAAAAAGGTAAAGAAGACGTGACTTCCCTATCTATGGAACTTGAATTGGGAAATCCAAGTGCTTGGAAAGAAATTCTAATAGATGGTCTCTAGAATTTAAAAAAAGAATGTAGTGAACAATAGAAGCTAGTTTAAATCATTAAGAGTAAATAAACAGGCTGTACCAGATTTTATTCTAATAGATTTACTACACATTAAAAACCCAAAGCTAACTCTGGCATTCTTAAGATCAAAATAGAGAAATACAGGCTGAATCACAGAACAACTGGGCATCATTGTGACTGATTAAACAATACTAAAGGAAGATGATTCATGAAGACATGAACAAGGGTTCATGGTTTCTATATGTCATATTACAGGCCTCTATAACCCTGTCCCTGTTTTAGTTTGTTTGGTTAGTTTTTTTTGTTGGTTTTTGTTTTTGTTTTCAGAAACATGAGAGGACATACAGAAGGCAGGTATATCAAAACTTTTTAGATGACAAGAAACAGGGAAATAAATATGCTGTATAACAGAATAAGAAATCAAATAGATCAACAAAGGGCAGGATTTCCAACTCTCCAGTGAATTTTTTTTCCCTAAGATCTTTGAAGAAGAGTCAGTAACCTTCTTCAAAAACGCATAAAATAGTTTAACAATGAATATTTGGCAGGGAATGCCGAGGTGATTCAAGCACCAGATGGGTGGTTGAGCTAAATGACCTTTAAGGTCTCTGCCAACCATGAACTTTTATGAGTCCAATTTTAAGAATCTTTGTCATTTTCTGAGACTTCCAGATGAGGCCTCCCAGTCTTCCTTGGAAACCCATAGAATGGTTAATAACATTGATGACAGAAGTTTCTCCATCCCTTGACCTTGAAGTATTTTTTAAAGTGTAATTTTTTTCAACCTTACGTTTTTATTGTTTCCCCCATGAATAGATATTTTACCTAAAAATATGATGACACAGATGAGCATTCTGCATCTGAAAATATAGCCCTGTCAAAATGCTTCAGATGTGTGGAACTGTTTGGTTTTATGTCCTCACAATCTTCCAGGGATAGCCCTTGAGTGAATTAAATACTAAGCATAGCCCTAGAATCACTATCTACAAGTGACTTAAAAAAAAAAAAAAAAAAAACTACCTCTATACACATAGATAATCTTCAAATTTTTTTCATTAAATTATATCCTTAATGTAGTTCTTCTCAACTTCAAATACATTGCTTAATATAAATGTCTCAGCAATGATAACTAAATTTTTCTGCGAAGGATAAGCCTTCCTTTCTAAAAGGAAGGTTTTCTCACCACTTACTCATTTATCTCTAAGGCCTCGTGGGCTGCAGAAATCCGAGCTTGGGGATTTCTTTCTCTCCAGGCTTTCTGCATTACTATTTTGGAAAAAGAAAGAAGGAAAAAATAGGTCAATCAATAATTAGGAAGACTCAATTCAATGTAGAATGACAGCTAATAGCTTTATTACATAACAGCCTTTTTAAAAATATATAAAGCTTGTAATAGGCAATAGCTTGAATTATAGAAAATTTCACTTACCAAGGACATCACATTGTTTCTAAAATCATATAAATATATTCTAATTCACTATTCCAATATCCTTTAGTGTTTTACAAACGTTCTGGTGTTCATAAAACTAAAGAATTGAATTTATACACCAATCTACAAAGGTTTAACCTTAATTAAGGTTTCTTAATCAGGAAAAGGCACTAGAAAACAATTTAGTATTTATGGGGTCGGAGCAGTGGCATGGAGCGGTAAGGCATCTGCCTTGCTGGCGCCAGCCTAGGATGGACCGCAAATGGATCCCTTGGCGTCCCATATAGTACTCCAAGCCAGGAGCAATTTCTGAGCACATAGCCAAGAGTAACCCCTGAGCATCACCAAGTGTGGCCCCCTCCCAAAAAAAAAAAGAAAAAAAAGGATTTAGTATTTCTAAGTGTCTGCCATAGAAGCAAGCTGGGGGGACAAGGCAGCACAGAGAATGGGAGAGAAAGTGGGGAAACTGATGGCAGGAATTGAACACTGGGTGTTGGAACATTGTATGATTGAATTTTTTTAACTATCAACTTTATAGCTCTGCATCTCAAAGTCATTTAATTAAAATAAAAAAAATTCAGTATTGTAATACTTGGTCTATAAAAAAAGTAAAATATTAAAAATAATTAGTACTTTGGGGCCTGAAGGATAGCATGGAGGTAGGCGTTTGCCTTGCATGCAGAAGGACGGTGGTTTGAATCCCGGCATCCCATATGGTCCCCCAAGCCTGCCAGGAGCAATTTCTGAGCATAGAGCCAGGAGTAACCCCTGAATGCTGCCAGGTGTGACCCCACCCAAAAGCAATAAATAGTGGCCAGAGAGATAGCATGGAGGTAGAAGATTTGCCTTGCATGCAGAAGGAGTGATTTGAATCCCAACATCCCATATGGTCCCCCGAGCCTGCCAGGAGCGATTTCTGAGTTAGAGCCAGGAGTAACCTCTGAGTGCTGCTGGGTATGACCCAAAAACCAGAAGAAAAAAAAAGGCAATAAATAAAATAAATAAAAATATTTAGTATGTCTTTTGTTTATTATTAGAAAGCATATATGAGTTTACATGTTTTGGGATGGCATTGCTACTAATCTTTTTCAATGCAACACAAGATTGTTTGTTTTTGGTTTTTTTTATTTTGGGGCCACACCCTGGTGATGCTCAGGGGTTACTCCTGATTATGCGCTCAGAAATCGATCCTGACTCAGGGGACCATATGGGATGCTGGGAATCAAATAAAAGTCCATCCTGGGTCGGCTGTGTGCAAGACAGATGCCCTACCATTGTGCTATCGCTCCAGTCCCAATATGCAACACAAGTTTATATCTATGGTCGTTGCTTCAAATACTTCAGACGGTTTCTAGATCTAAACATCTGAAGCTTGGATATGAACATTTGAAGGATCACAAGTTGGATGAAAAACAAATGTACCTTAGGTTTTTCCTTAACATGTTTCAATCTCTTCTCAAGTTTGCTGTAAACAGAGCTTTTATATTATCAGAACAGTTAGTGACTATATTGTGGGAAACTCAGTGTTTTGAATATGTATTGTACTATGTTTAATGTCCACACCATAGTGAAGAGTACTTTTTAGACAGAGCTAGTAACCACTTGCTATTCAATTTGTTTATAACTTTATTCTTTTTTAAGGATTTTTTCCACTTATTTGAAATATAAAAAACACCAATAGAATTACTTGAAAACGAAGTCATGTGAAATTCTTTTTTTTTTATTGATAATTTTTATTTTGACCAAACTGGATTACAAATCCTTCACAGTAGTATTTCAGGTACATAGTGACATTGAATCAGGGGCAGTCCTCTCCTGGATAAAAAACAAATATGAACCGGTGAAGGAGTTGCTTCATTCAATGCTACAGGACTTATGGAGCCAGAGCCTATTTCCATCTAGAATATCATTAAAGGAAACTGACTGACCCTTCATCATTTTTTTGTAATTATTAATTCATCTAAAGTTATTCAGGCCTATAATGTTCCAATGCCAATCTCTTTACTAGTGCCGATTTCCCTCCACCAAACTCCCCAGTTTCCCTTCTATCCCCTCACCCTGTCTCTATGGCAAGCACTTTCTTCTTTCTTATATTTTTCCTTTTTCTTTTCTTTAGGAACAGGAGTTGACAACACTGTTGCAAGTAGAATATCATGCATAACATTTTACCTCTTTCAGGGTTACCTCCTCCTCCAGAGTGATCACTTCCTTCCTTTCTGAATTACCCCTGGGCCCCCTTCTTAAGTGTGACAAGCTCCTTACTGAAGACCAAACTATGTTTCTTTATATACACATGTCTGTCCCTTTTTCTCTGACTAAATTCACTCAGCACATTACTGTCCAGAATCATCCATGTAATAAAAAAATTACATGGCTTCATCTTTTCTTATAATTTATTATGCACATGCCCCACAGTTTCTTTAGCCACAATCATGTTCTTGTGCATCTGGGCTTTTCCCAGATTTTGGCCATTGTGAATAGTGCTGCAATGAGCATAGAAATACATATGTCTTTTCTGGGTTGTGCTTTTGGACCTTTGAAGTATATTCTAAGGGTTAGAATTGCTGGGTTGTAAGGAAGCTCAATTCCTAGTTTTGTGAAGAATACCCATATTGTTTTCCAAAAAGATTGGACCAGTCAACATTCCCACCAGCAGTGAATGAAGGTTCCTTTCCCCCCACATCTATGCCAGCACAGGTTACTGTTGTTCTTTTTGGTGCATGCCAGTATTTCTGGTGTGAAATAATATCTCATGTGGCTTGATTTGCATTTCCCTGATCATTGGTTATATAGAGTTTTTTTCCATATGCCTTTGGCCATTTATATTTCTTCTTTGATGAAGTTTCTGTTCATTTCTTCTCCCCATTTTTCGATGGTGCTGAATATTGTTTTCTTACAAAGTTATACCAGTGCTTTAATGTTGGATATTTGTCCTTTACCTGATGAGTGAGAAGTAGGCAAATAATTCCGCCCAATCTTTGGATTGTCATTATATCCTGGTCTTCCTTTATTTTGAGGTGCAGAAGCTTCAAAATTTAATGTAGTCCCTCCACCCAAAATTTAATGTAGTCCCATTTGCTGCTTTTTTTGGCGCAGGTGGGGAGGGGGCTAAATGACTGCCTATTTTCTCTTTAGGCTGCGGTATAAAATTAAAATAAGAAAATGTCCTCCTCTATTGTGGTCCTCAGGCTTACCCCCTTTCTCTCCTGACACTAAGTGGGGACACATGGGGTGGATGGCGGGCCAATGCAGCACTGGTGTATGTCAGGACATTACGTCGTGACATTCACTGGTATTTTTTTTTCTCATTGGTCTCCATTTCAAAAACCGTGCGGGGACGCTGTACCATATATATTTAAAATAACATGTGAGGATGGAGTTTTTGTTTGGGAAGAGATCATTTCGAGTGGGGGTACCAAATATTTTCAAAATAAAAATGAGAGGATGGACTCTCAGACTGGGAAGAGGTCAGTATTCTTTACCTACTTGTTTACTCTCAACGGCCTCTTGGCCTCTTCCTTCTTTCATTGTGTAACTGTGGTTGCTACCATACTAGGTTTCTGATTAGTTCCTATAAACGGTGACAATTGAATCCACTGTCTTAAGCTAGAATGTTTATTTTCCCCACTTTTTATATTTTCTCCTCTTTGTGAACTGTTCAATAAGCTATTTTGGTGAAAGAGTCCCTCTCCATCTTTCCTTCCCTTTGTTATTTGTTAAATAAGGAAGTTTGTAGAAGTGTCCCTCCATTTCATGTTTATATAAGAACCAAGTCAATTGGATTGTTGGACTTGTTCTAGCATCCCCATAGGCACCAATCTTGCCTTGTGATACTGTTCTTCCTTTGCATAGGCACATTAAAATGGGAAATTATACATACACACACGTTCTTATAGAGATGGGAACACACAAAATTTCTTAAACGGTGACAATTGTGTCCACTGTCTTAAGTTAGATTGTTTATTTTCCCCACTTTTTATCTTTTTTTCTCTTTGCGAACTGTTCAATAAAGAATGTTGATGAGAGAGTCCCTCAGTTTAATGCTTATGTTTGAACCACGTCTCGGGGATTGTTGGACTTGTACCTGCGGCCCCCTTATGCGCTGATAACGCTAGGTGACATTATTCCTTATTTGCATGGGCACATTAAAATGGGAAATACTATACATACAAATAAGTTCTTATCTAATAGAGATAGGAACATACAAATCTAGAGGTGCAATGGAACCTTACACCCTGAACATTGACATGATGACCTGGCACAGGCCTCAGAGGTTTGGGCATTTTCCAGTCACCCCTGAACCAAGGAAGCCATTTACGAAACATCTAAAGTTGTCTGGAAACAATTCTCTACCAGGGAAAACCCAACTGCTTCTCTGACATTGATTTACTCAAAAGAGTCTTCCCTTAACACTGAGAAGATTTAAACAACAACAATGGCCTGCGTACTGGACAGGGCTTTCTGCATTGCCCTTTAATTCTTAGTTGAAATTAGACACCGCTCTGCACCATCCTGACTTCAACATAGGATATACAGATTCCAGGACCTTCAATACAGAAACAGGATACCAACAACAGAGACTGTGAAAAATGTAACTGTATGAGCACTATAGACAATGACCGGGATTGGACAAACTAGTTTGCCGGAGCCTAGAAATGGTCTTATGTCAGGAAACTTCAGGGGTAAGGTCTCCTTGTACTTAGGCCAAAAGTTTTTCCTTTTCATGACCCCCATACTTTGGTGGGCCCATGCAAACAATAATTGCCACTCTAACATTATTTATACAGTGCTCCTTTGACTCTAAACCTTTAAGAAACCACTAGTAAAAAATATCTGGAACTGCAAAAAATGTTTTACATTAGTGTTAACATATATGCTTTTAGTTAAACTAGCATTCTGGGGGATAAAGGAGGAAGACAGGGATATATGCTTGGGAACAGGGATGAAGGGAGGACAACACTGGGGGTGATGGATATTCCTCTGATTCAATGTTATTATGTACCTAAAATACTACTGTAAGTCATTATGATAAAAATTGTGTTTTATTTAAAAATGTTCTTTGATTTACATGGATTATTATATTAATTATATGTTATGTTACTATATCATGTTATGTCAGTTTACCTCAATCTGTTAATCAATTTTGTCTCTTGAATAAATTCTTACAATAAAAAAAAGAAAATGTCAACATTCCAATTCCATAGTTTTTTTAAACTTTTTAATATTTTTAATGCATATATATATATATATATATATATATTTCTTTTTTTCTTTTTTTTTTTTTTGATTTTTTGGGGTCACACCTGGCAGCACTCAGGGGTTGCTCCTGGCTCTATGCTCAGACATCGCTCCTGGCAGTCTCAGAGGACCATATGGGACGCCAGGATTTGAACCACCATCCTTCTGCATGCAAGGCAAATGCTCTACCTCCATGCTATCTCTCCGGCCCATATATTTCATTTTTATGAAATACTTTAATTTAAAGCATTGTGATTTACATTGTTATTCATAGTTAAGTTTTCGGTATACAATATTTTAGCACCAGTTCCACCACCAGTGTCAACCTCCTTCCACCAATGTTCACAATGTTCACAGAGTCCATACCATATCTCCTTCTCCACATCCTACCCTAGCCTGTCATCGTAACAGGCACCTTTTTAAAGTTTTCTTTGCTTCCATTTGTTTGACCAATGGAATTACATCCTTAAAGATACATCTAGCTTCAATATTGTAGGGAGTTCTGCCTATGTTTTCTTTCCCTATTTTTTGGGGGGTGTCATACCTGGCTCTATACTCAGAAATTGCTTTTGGCGGGCTCTGGGAACCATATGGGATGCCAGGATTTGAACAACCGTCCTTCTGCATGCAAGGCAAATGCCCTACCTCCATGCTATCTCTACGGCCCCATACCTATGTTTTCTTCTATGTAACATTGATTCTTAAATCAAAAGGGCAGAAAGAATTAAAAATCCAGGGTATGTTTGGATTTAATCTTTGATAAAGGAGCAAAACAATATAAAGTGGAACAAGGAAAGTCTATTAAACAAGTGATGCTGGGAAAACTGTTTGACTATGTGCAGAGAAAATGAACCCAAACCCCATGAAAATAAGAAAGTCCCATGCACAAAAGTCATATCAAGATTTAAAACCTTTAAAACCATGAAGAAGATCCTTCATTCTTAACACAAGATTTGATTCTATTTTAAGATGTTATTTCTATAAAATACATAGTTCCAACTTTGGTATGTTTCTAAAATAATATTTCACCTTATAATGAGAAAACTTGTTTCTATGTTGAGTTCACTTTAATAAATCTTTAACTTTAATAGCAGAAATCTGGGTTTTTTTATAATCAGCTTTGGAAAATTGATAAAACTTAGCATTTTATCAATTGAGGTTTTGGTAAGAAAAATTCTGAAAGTAGTAGCTTTGTTACTTAAACCAAAATGAATGGATGCCAGAGAGACAGCACAGTGGTAGAGTATTTGCCTTGCATGCAGGCAACCCAGGACTGATGGTGGTTTGAATCCCGGAATCCCATAAGGTCCTCTGAGCCTGCCAGGAGCGATTTCTGATTGCAGAACCAGGAGTAACTCCTGAGTGTCGCCGGGTGTGACCCAAAATAAACAAACAAACAAATGAGTTTTCCTACTTGCGTCTGCTGGGCGCAAATGGTCTGAGTCACAAGTAAAGAATGTCTGGTGGTCCTGGGCAGAGAGATTCATGTCGTAATAAGTCAGAGGTTCTCGTCCTGTCACCCAAGTATACCTGTACAATGAAAATAACATGATTAGATATTTTTGAAAGAAATGCAAGACTTAAAAAATAAAAGTAAGCTGTATAGGAGTTAAAATATAACCAATAACAAATTCATATTTTCTAATTAAAAAGATTTCTTTTTAAAATATAATCCTGGGTTTAATAATCCAGCATAATCCAATATAGCAGGATGAATGATTTACTGGGAGTAGCCCTCAAGCACCACTACGTATGGTTCCTCCAAAACATCAAAAATACATACATACATAGATGATAAATAAAGTTTCAATAATCCCATTCTTCTTTCATTCCTATGTTACCAATACTGGCTAGTGAAAGCCTTCCTTGATTGGTATTATGAATAGACATCATCCCCAAAGCTATGAAATTCTGATTTGCATAATTACTCTGCAAAATTTAAATTCTGACATTCCTGCTGTGGCATCTTTAGCATCTTGTTCCAGGTAAACTTCAAAATATTTTGATTGTATAATTTATAAGAAATATAATAATTAATAGAAAATTAACCTCTGAAAAAGGCACATTTTATACACTATCTCAGTTCCAATGCTAAAATATTTGTAAAGCCAAAATATCAAATTATATAAGTATAATTATAAAGAGTGAAAGCACTAAACAGACTGTTACAGTGACCCCAAAATGAACTAGTAAAAACATGTTCTGTTGTCTTTGCTCTCTTGAACTAGATCCATTTATTTTCTAAACTGTCAAAATACTCACCGATTATATTCTGCGCCTCTAAATAAATTTAGTGGATTTCGCCATACTTTGCATTCTGTAACAGAGAATTATGAATATGTTACATGTAAGTTCAGAGACACTACAAGCTAATTAATTCAGCAAAACACCCTTCCTGTCCATTTGATAAGGAAATTTTGTTCTCTATCCTCTTCTTGGGAATCAACATGGAAAAAATTCTGGGTGGTTAATCAGGAAACATAGCTCAGGCACCAGGAGTTTGGAAAATTCTGTCTAATCTCTCTGAGACCAAGTTTCCTCATTTGTAAAATCAAGATACTTGCCAAAATCATCTAGTTACTAACATCTAAGTAGACATTTTTAGGGATCTGAATAGATGCTATAAATTTAATACTAAAATTTTTGGTATATTGAAGTATAATACTTCATTGCACTAAAATCTTAAAGTAACTTAATTCTTAACAAGTTAAACGTAGAATGCAAGTTTTAGAATACAATATAAATATACAATATAAAAAGTCATTCTTTTAATTAGGGCCTATATTTAATATTAATTTTCTGATGAACTACTTTTATATGTCTATAAAGTCATTATATAAAAATTAAGTTATAACTAAGGGAATTATGAAAACAATTATTTTAATGCACTTAAAATTGCTGACTTATAAAGATACATGTGTTCATTTTAATATATTAGCATACACTAATAGCACATACATGTTTTTATCTAAGAACTATAGCAATGTATAACCATAGGATTTTAACATAGAAAAGCCCATCAATAACTTAATATTTTTAGAGTAACTGTGCTTAGACTAATTAGCCATAATCATTTTTAAACAACCTATGATTAAACTACCCTATTCATTCGGGATATTACATTTCATTGTACGAATGTTTTATTAGAAAAATTATAATTTAATAGTACTTGAAGCATCTATGTGTAGTCAGCCAAAATAATACACCCAACAACACACATACACAAAAGTGAGCAATTACTACAAAAGTCAAAGACTATTAAAGGTCACGAATGATTCAAAATAATTTCCCCAGTCCTATTACATTCCATATCAATCCTCCCACCTCCTCACTCATCTGTCAATTCATCCATCCAATCAGCATTAATTTAGTACCCTGTGGGGAAAATACACTAGCAAACCATCAATTAGAATACAGTGTGACTCATCACAAAGAATGAGAACAAGCAGTGTTGGTGGGGATGTGGAGAGAAAGGAACTCTTATCCACTGCTGGTGGGAATGCCATCTAGTTCAACCTTTATGGAAAGCAATATGGAGATTCCTCCAAAAACTGGAAATCAAGCTCCCATATGACCCAGCTATACCACTCCTAGGAATATACCCTAGGAACACAAAAATACAATACAAAAATCCCTTCCTTACACCTATATTCATTGCAGCACTATTTACCATAACAAGACTCTGGAAACAGCCAAGATACCCTTCAACAGACGAATGGCTAAAGAAACTGTATACACAATGGAATATTATGCAGCTGTCAGGAGAGATGAAGTCATGAAATTTTCCTATACATGGATGTACATGAAATCTATTATGCTGAGTGAAATAAGTCAGAGAGAGAGAGAGAAAGACACAGAATGGTCTCACTCATCTATGGGTTTTAAGAAAAGTGAAAGACATTTTTGCAATAATAATTTTCAGGCACAAAAAAGAAAAAAGCTGGAAGTTACAGCTCACCTCATGAAGCTCACCGCAAACAGGGATGAGTTTAGTTAGAGAAATAACTACGTTTTGAACTATCCTAATAATGAGAATGTATGAGGGAAATAGAAAGCCTGTCTAGAGTACAGGCGGGGGTTGGGTGGGGAGGAGGGAGATTTGAGACATTGGTGACGGGAATGTTGCACTGGTGATGGGTGGTGTTCTTTACATGACTGAAACCCAAATACAATCATGTATGTAATAAAGTTGGTTAAATTAAAAAAAATTAACTAAAAAAAAAGAATACAGTGTGACTATGGAGGAAAGCATTGAGCACTATGGGACACTGCAAGATGAACATACTTGATAAAATAGTGCATGCATGAAGTATGTACATCTAACAGGAAATCAAGCTATGTATTCAAATAAAGTAAGTTTATACTTAAATTAGGACAGATATCACCTAAAATGTATTCATTTTATTGGGAGGGTCCCGTTTTTAACCACAACCAGCGATGCGCAGGGGCTACTCCGCCCACTCTTAGCTTTGCTCAGGAAGCCTTCCTGGCACACTAAGGGGCCATAGAGGATGCTGGTTACTAAACTCAGGTTGAGTGAGTACAAGGCAAGCGCCCTACCTGCTGTTCTATCACTCTGGTCCCCTAAAATGTATTCCAAACACATAACAATTGGCCCTAATTTTCTGTCACTCAGCTTAACCTGTCATTTAGGAAGTGGTATTTGTGCAATTAGTTCAGCATGTCTGAACTCTGTTCTTGAGAAACTTAAGAAACTATGATTGCCACTTCACACATCTGACACTAACTAGAAAATCATGCTTCCCTAGAAGCCACCCCAACCCACAGGATAAAGTTCCTTAGTGCGGCTCTGCAGACCATGGTTTGAATTAGAACTGATGAATTACAATGATGTGACACTAGTCCTTACTTTATTATAACTCTTTGTCTCACCACTCCCAATCATTCCTTGAAGGGTTTAGGAACCATAAGGAATGTTAAGGAATGAACTCAGGTTAGCTACGTGCAAGGCAACACCTTCCTTGCTACCAGCCCCCAAAGTCTTTCAAGACTCAATGGGGCCAAAGAGATAGCATGGAGGTAAGGCGTTGCCTTGCATGCAGAAGGACAGTGGTTGGAATCCCGGCATTCCATATTGTCCCCCGTGCCTGCCAGGAGTGATTTCTGAGCATAGAGCTAGGAGTAATCCCTGAACACTGCTGGGTGTGACCCAAAAACCAAAGAATAAAAATAAAAAGACTAAAAGTGCTATATTTAACTTTACATAATTATTGTGAGGTTTCTATTTAGCACACTAAAAAAAAAAGCCTATAGTTTTATGGATAAATTTACAACAAAATAAGGATATTTTGGGAGAAGACATTCACTGATTTTCAACATAAATAATTTTAAAAGTATGGCAAATGTATTTTAAAACAAAAATAACTTTATAAATGTATTTTATATGGCTAAAAGATTATTGAGCAGCATCTAAATACTGTTATCTTTATTCAGAAAACATCACAACACAGTCAGCAGGGGGTGCTGCAAACATTTGGAAATACTGTTTTTATGATTCTATTCAAGAACTGGATAAAATATTTAAATGATGGTTTTTTATATAGGTGCCTTTATATCAATAGATATATATTATCTCAATTCTGTTTCTTAAACTTTCTGAAACTCAGAAGTGAGAACCCAAGTCATTGTAATAGGTAAAAAAATAAATAAAAAATAGCTGGTGGAATTTTCTTTTATGGAATTAGCACACGAGGCCAGAAAGATAATACAGTTGGGTAGGACATTTGCCTTGCACATTACTGACCTGGGACCAACCTGGGTTCAATCTCCGGCACCCCATATGGTCCCCAGAGCCTGTCAGGAGCAATTTCTGAGCACAGAACCAGAAGAAACCCCATAGCATTGCTGGGTATGGTCCAAATATAAATAAGAAAGAGGGAGGGAGGGAGGGAGGAAGGAAGGAAGGGAGGGAGGGAGAGGAGGGAGGCAGGGATGGAGGGAGGGAGTGAGGGAGGGAGGAATGGAGGGAAGGAGAGAGGGAAGGGAGGGAGGAAGGGAGGGAAGGAGGAAGGGAAGGGAGGGAGGAAGGGAGGGAAGGGAGGGAGGAAGGGAGGGAGGAAGGGAGGGAAGGGAGGGAGGAAGGGAGAAAGGGAAGGGAGGGAGGAAGGGAGAAAGGGAAGGGAGGAAGGGAGGGAAGGGAGGGAGGGAGGGAGGGAAGGGAGGGAGGGAGGGAGAGAGGGAGGGAGGGAAGGGAGGAAGGGAGGGAGAGAGGGAGGGAGGGAAGGGAGGAAGGGAGGGAGGGAAGGGAGGGAAGGAAGGAAGGGAGGGAAGGAAGGGAGGGAGGGAGGGAAGGGAGGGAGGGAGGGAGGGAGGGAAGGGAGGGAGGGAGGGAGAGAGGGAGAGAGGGAGGGAGGGAAGGGAGGGAAGGGAGGGAGGGAGGGAGGGAGAGAGGGAGGGAGGGAAGGGAGGGAAGGAAGGAAGGGAGGGAAGGAAGGGAGGGAGGGAGGGAGGGAAGGGAGGGAGGGAAGGAAGGGAGGGAGGGAGGGAAGGGAGGGAGGGAGGGAGGAAAAAGAAAAGAAAAGAAAAGAAAAGAAAAGAAAAGAAAAGAAAAGAAAAGAAAAGAAAAGAAAAGAAAAGAAAAGAAAAGAAAAGAAAGCACAGTTGAGAGGCCAGAACCATAGCATCTGACCTGGGTTCAATCACCAGAATCCTATACAATCCCCTGAGCCTGCCAAGAGTAGTTCCTGAGTGCAGAGCCAGGAGTAATCCCTGAGCACTGCCAGGTATGGTCTAAAAAACAAAAACAACCACCAAAAAAGAAAAGAAAAGAAATAAGCACATTTGAGCATAACTTTTAATTTTTAATTAGGTCATAATTATGTTAATTTCATCTTTGCTTCTCAGTTTCATAATCTTTTTTGGGGGGTTTTGTTTGGGCCACACCAGGTGACTCTCAGGGGTTACTCCTGACTCTGTGCTCAGAAATCGTTCCTGGCTTGGGGGACCATATGGGACGCCAGGAAATGGAACTGCGTCTGTGTTAGGTCAATAGCAGGCAAGGCAAACACCCTACTGCTGCACCACTGCTCTGGCCCCTCAGTTTCATAATCATATATTTACTACAACACTCTTAGTCTACGAGCTGGGCAGATAGTGCAAAGGACTGGAGCACATGCTTTTCACAAGAGACCCAGGTCTGGTCCCAGCACTGTATGGTCTCCAGAAAATCACAAGGAGTGCTCCAGGACAAGCACCATGCTGGGTGTTGTCCCTGATCAGTGCTCTGTGTGATTGAAAAACCAAAAAAGAAACAAGGAAAACTCAATCTATAATTGCCCTAGGAAACACTCCCCATAAGTACCAGACTATCTGATGTTCTTTTGTGTTCTTTTGATTAAAGGTGATACCAGATTCATTTTAATATGAAATTTTAAGTAAAGAAATTTAAGTAGAAAAATTTAAACTTATCTCCAGACTAAAAATTTTTCACACAAGGCCCAGTGTCTTCTCCTATTTGTGCTTTTAGTGAACAAACTTATTTATATTAAAATACAAATTTTATTGTTGGGTGCAGTCACAGAAATAATTACACTGAGAACTATCATAACTAAATGTGACTGAATGAGGGAAGTAGAAAGCATGTCTAGAATACAGGCCAGTGTGGGGTGGGGAGGAGGGGCACATGGGATATTGGTGTTAAAATAAATAAATAAATAAATAAATAAATAAATAAATAAATAAATAAAATTTTGATCCCACAAAGGAATTTCCATTTTCCACTAGTACCAATAAATTTTATCATTATAAATACTAAAACTTGAGATTTCAGTGGCTTCATTATGACATGAATGACTAGTAGTTAAGTTAATGAAGGAATTTATTATGACTGAATTCGAAATAAAATTTGTACACATGTTCTTATTAGATAATAAAATTAAATAGGGATAAGTATGTTCTCAGGTTCCCTCTGCAGCAGCCCACAATGCAGTCTCTATCCATAAATGCTGACAGTTTTTAGACCACAGCACACTTGAAGAAATGCATTTCTAGAAAAAGGACTGAATATTGCAAAATAGCTCCTGCTTAGTTTTCTCAGAATACAGAATAAATTTCCTTCTATGTCATAATTATTGCAAAGATTAAGAGAAAAACTGATTTTAGCTACCACTGAGGACTTCTCAAATTAACCTCCAATCTTTTCTTTAATCTTTTTTTTTTTTTTTTTTTGGTAACCCAGGCAGCACTCAGGGGTTACTCCTGGCTCTATGCTCAGAAATCGTTCCTGGCAGGCTCAGGGGACCATATGGGATGCTGGGATTCGAACCACCGACCTTCTGCATGCAAGGAAAATGCCTTAACTCCATGCTATCTCTCTGGCACCAAAAGTTTTTTTTAATTAATTAATTACTTTAATCTTACTTCTCATTATATCCTACTTAAAACTTTCATCTCAGTAATAACTTCTTTTCTGTTGTCTCATACTCATAAGTCTGCTACGATAGCATTCTTCCACCACTAGTCCACAGATCAGCACCAATGTATGGGTAAAGAAATGTTGAAAAGCAGAGGCTGGAGTGATATCAGAGCAGGTAGTGCATGTGCCTTGCAAGCAGCAGTCCTGGGTTTAATCTCTGGCATTCCATACAGTCTATAGAGCTTGTCAGGAGTAATTTCTGAGTGTAGAGTCCAAAGTTACTCCTGTGTGCCACTGGGTGCATCCCCAAAACGAAACAAAGAAATGCTGAGAAGCAGTGTCTACACCCCAGTTATGATCCATGGACTCATGCAAAACAGGTACTGGTCTGCAGATAGAAAAAGGCTGAAGAATGCTGCTCTAGAATACACAGTACTCATAGGATGGTGTGGCTGAAATGTATAGAATACAGTTGTTATGTGTTAGTGTCCACACTAGGCCCTATAGGCCCTAGATTACAATAAGATATAACAATGACCCACAGGCATTGATAGTTTTAGTAGGAAAATGAAACAGGCATTGAAATACAGTTTGACATCCAACAGAAGAAGCTCTGGAGAAGGAAAACAGTATCCCCTGCCATTTCAAAGTAGAATGTTCCTATTTGGTTTGATGTGGTAGAGTTTTTAGACCTGGACATTCTATATAATTATTCTTATACAGGGTATGGGGGTATGTCCAGGGGCTTAGAATACTTGCACTGTAAGTAGAAAGTTGTGATTTCCATCATCATATATAAAAAACATGATCCAGCTCTGCTGTGATCCCTAGCACAGGAAGTTATCGGCTACATCACAACTAGGGATATGTGTGCACCACAATTAACATCAGTGGTGTAACTTCCTTTGAATATCACTAAAAGATACACCATTCACCATCATCAGAGCTAAGAAATGCAACCCTAAATAAGCACCCCCTAGAGAGTGTTCCACTTACTTGTATATGAGCAATAGACTAGAGTTTAATACTAGTGAGCAAGTATGTTACCACCACAACTAATGTAGTGTGAACTTGGCAAGCATTATGGCCAAGAAAGTGAGTAGTGCAACTTATGTGAACCTTACATCTCTCCCATGGCACAACCAGCAGTGTATAACACTAATTCTCACAAAAACAGCATCAACAGAATTATCAAAGAAAATGGGAAGTTGGGAGGATAATTCCACATGAATTAATGGTAATAGTCATTTGGGTTAGCAGGGGAAATCTGCAAATGTGCTGAGAGAATCACACTCACTTTGTCATACTGCTCAAGAAAGAAGAAAATATGATTCTCTGAAAAGCCAAGACACTAAAGTCACAGGGAAGAAAATATCCAACTTCACTAAAAAGCTTTTTCCCTGAAAGTTATAGATGTACATACAACTATGTCTGTCTGTCTGTATATACATATATGTATTTCTATATATATATATATATATGTGTGTGTGTGTATGTCTATTTTACACCTAAACAGAACCTCTATTCCTAGACATTTAAATATATGTAATAAGTGATTCCTGATCCTAGAAATTTTCTTATGCTAAAAAAAAATTACCATTTATTTCCAAAGTTTGATGACAATAAGCTTATTTTTACTTCTTCTGTTTCATTCAGGATAGTATAGGTCTTCAAAAACATTGTCAAGATATTTAAATTTTTAACTGTATTTCTCACACATTCCTCAAATATCATGTCACATAAGTTGATTGCCTCTACCAAATAAAGTAAGAAACTGTAGAATTCGTTTATTTAATAAATGCCCACAAGGTTGTTTTACTATTCAAATGGAGATATAATGAATACTGGAATGCAAATTGTAGTGGTAAAAGTTTTTTAATGTATTAAGTATTTGTTAAGAGGATCATTTTTAACATATGTATAGATTTTAACAAGTCAAACTGAGTTTTCCTTAATTGGGATAGACAAATGACATGTAGAGATTTGTGATTATGCTGAGGGAGCATATTTGAAATGCAAACACTGAAAAGCATGGGTATAGAAGTGAGTCACTGAGCTAGTGAGTAAATGACAAACTGAACCTCAGCTATTGCTCCATGTGGCTGTCATTTTTATAGAGAAGCTAGCTCATCTTGGGGACACTGCCAAATAGCTATCCTCAACAGTGACATTTCCATATAATTTCCTGTAACGCACAAATTCTCTATGAAGTAGATACTATTATTTTGTTACCATCATATAAATTAAGATTCTGAGGAGGTGAATAGATTAATCTGAGGTCACACTCCAAGTGATGGTGTCAAGAATATGGTCACATCAGTCTGATCTCAAAGTCTGAACTCCAGCCATTGGAATGTCACTAAAGTCAGTTTGGCTAATGTTGTATCAGGAGTAATGTTATATACATAGAGGAGGTGTTTAAAGAACTTATATAATAATCACATCAGTTAACCCTCAAAAAGGGTCTTCATGAATTTTTAATTGGTGCTTAAAAACTTACACTATAAAAATTACAGGGTCAGGTCGGGTCGGGGGAAAAAAAAGAAAAAAATTACTCAGAAGTAAAAGTGCCCTTGGGCAGATTTAATTATCAGTATCTCAACTTGTTCAACAGAAAGTGAAAATAATAGGAGGCCAGAGAGATAGTATAGTGAATATGACAATTGTCTTTAAGTGGCCAAACTGGGTTTGGTCCCTAACTCTCCATATGGTCCCCTGAGCCCACCAGGAGTGATCTCTTGAGTACAAAGCCATGTGTAAGCCCTGAGCACAGCCAGATAGGGACCAAAAACAAAAAAGGGGAAAAAATGTTAAAGGATGAAATGAAGGAGGGAGGGAAGAGGAGGCAGGAAGGATAGAAGGAAGAAAGGATAGAAGAAAGGAGGGAAGAATTAAGAAAGGAAGGATAGAAGAAAGAAAGGAAAGATGAAGAAAAGGATAAAAAGGAAGGAAGGATAGAAGAAAGAAGGAAAGAAGGGTGAAAAAAGGCTGGAAGGAAGGATGAAAGGAAGAAGAAAAGGAGAAAGGGAGTATGAAGGAAAGGGGGAGGGAAGAAGGAAGAAAGAAAGGAGAAAAGAAGAATGAAAGAAAGGAGGAAGGAAGGTTGGAAGAAAGGAGGTAGGGAAGGAGGAAGGAAGAATTAAAGAAAGGATGAAAGGAAAAAGAATAAAAGGAAAGTTAAAGGAGGGAGTGATGGAGGGAAGAAGGGAGGACAGTAGGTAGGGAAGAAAGAAAGAAATAAAAGCAGGGAGGGAGGGAAGGAAGCAGGGAGGGAAGGAGAGAGGAAGGTAGGGAAGGAAGGAAGCAGGGATGGAGGAAAGGAAGGAAGAAAGAAAGGATGGAGGGAAGGAAGGAAGAAAGAAGGGAGGGAGGAGGGAAGAAAGGACACTGGAAGAGAGAGAAGAGGGATGGAAGAACACAGGGAGGGAGGAAGGAAGGGAGGGAGGAAGGAAGGAAGGAAGGAAGGAAGGAAGGAAGGAAGGAAGGAAGGAAGGAAGGAAGAAAGGAGAGGAGAGGTAGAGAGGAAGGAAAGAATGAAAGAAGGAAGAAGGAAGGAGGGAAGGAATGAAAGAAGGAAAAAGAGAAGGAGGAAGAAGGGGAGAGGGGAAAGAAAGGAAGGAGGGAGGGAAGAAAAAAGAAAGGAAGAAAGAAGGGTGGGAGGGAGGGAGAGGAGGAAAGGAAGGAAAGAAGGAGGACAGTAGGGAGGGAAGGAGAGAAGGAAGGAGAGGGAAAAAAGAAAGGAGGGAGGGAGGGAGAGAAGGAAGGAAAAGAGGAAGGCAGGAAGGGAAGGAGGGAAGGAAGGAGAGGGAAGTAAAAAAGGAAGGAAGGAGAGAAGGAAGGAAAGAGGGCAGGCGGGAGGGAAGGCAAGAAGGAAGGAGGAAGGGAGGGAGAAAGGGAAGGAAGGAGGGAGGAAGAGAGAAAGAAGGAAGGGAAGGAGGGAGGGAGGCAGGGAGGGAGAAGTATCTGCTTCAAGCCTGGGGCTACCCTAAGAGCTGCAATGTGTGATCCAACTCCTCCAAAATATAAATAAACAAAAGTATCTACTTCATAGGATTATTGTTAGATTAAATTAAAACTACATATAAAACTGATAGTATGCACAAAGAATACTAGTCATTTTAATCCGAAGTATATATAGCTTTCTGTGAGGAAAATCATTTGCTCTGATGTTTTAAGAATTTGAGGATCTATGAGAGCCTGAGTTCATCTGTGTTACCTCTCTTTAGTTTATTGTCTTTTTTTCATCAATCTTACACAGCCTCTGGTGATGTAATTATTATTTGGGGTGTTGGGTCACACACTGCGGCACTGAGGGGTTACTCCTGGCTCTGCGCTCAGAAATCATTCCTGGCAGGCTTGGGGGACCATAAGGGATACCAGGAATCAAACCCAGGTCTGTTCTGGGTCAGCCGTGTGCAAGGCAAATGTCCTACCGCTGTGCTAGTCCTCCAGTCCATGATGAAATTATTTTTTAATTTAGAATTAAAGGTGAGGTTTCTGTAAAACATGGAATACAAAAATGTTTCTATATACTCATATCGGCTGAATGGGAATAAAATAAGGGTATCTTCTATAGAAAGCTAAGAGATTATAAACAGAGTTTGCCTACAGGCTCAGTTCTATGCAAGAGTCACCTTAATAAAGGTGTCTCTGAGAATTTAAACTTCACTTTGGCAAAAAATATTTCTCATGTGATAGAGCACCCTACACTGCCAAGTATTTTGAAAAAGGTGGATGCTGGAAATCTCTTTCTTTACGACAACTTATTTGAGAGCAGGGAAAATTATCAAACATATGTTCCCTTAAGACTATACTCAGAACGTGACTGAGACCTAAGAATTTCTTCCCTAAGAAAATGAATTAAGAAATGACAGCAAAAAGCAGTTTTTGTTGTGCTAACAAATCTGGAATCTAAGCAAAAAGATAGCTCAAAAGGGGGATCTCAAATATACTCTGTATGTATGAGGACCCTTGCTTGATCCCCAGCACCCATTCCCTCTCCCAGTACCATCAGATTGAAGAGTATCACACTCATAAACTCCACTAGGAGATCTTACCACCACCACCACCACCACCACCACCATACACACCAGTGAAAGCAAAGTCTGGGCTCTTGACCTGATCTTCAGTGGAACTAGTAAAGAACTAGTTCTTCCCACTAGTGGGAACTAGTGAAGCCTTTAAACAGAGGCACAACACGATCAGACAGATCTAGTGAGGCCTGTTAACATAAAAGAACATGGATACAGCTCGTGAGGTAGAAACTAGAGAGGGCAAAATGCTGGACTCTCCGTCTGAGAAGGCTGATGGGAAGTACCATCAGCTAAATGCAGCTGCAGAAAAGGAAAAATATCATTCTTATACTCTACTTCTCTGGTAGAGGTTACCAACTCTCTAAGAAAATAAACTGAGCTGTCTCCGCCCCTCCCTGGGCGCATCCCTGAGGTTTCTGGGTCTGGCAGATGGAAGGGAACTTTTGTTTTCTCCGCCCCCCCCCATCCCATCCCTGAGGTTTCTGGGTTTGGCAGACGGTAGGGGACCTTCCTCTCTTCCCGCCCCTCCCCCCACGCTTATCTACAAGGTCTCCAGCACCGCTGGGACGGGCTAGGAACTACATACGGGAGGAGTTTCTGGCAGAGACCTAGAGGGGGCAGAGCCCATCTGGCTTCCAAGTAGGGGAGGCCAAGGGAGCCAGGCTCAACAGCGCCCTCCACCATTGTGGTAAGGAGTGGTACTGCACTGGCTGGCAGCGAGAGTGGGAGCAACTAACCAGGTTCTACTAGAAGGCACGCTAGAGGCCAAACCTCAGCCAGCCCACCCAACAATCCCACCCAGAGTTGCAATCCAGAGAAGGGACCCAGCCCCACAACACAGGGAGCAAAAGCAGGCCAAAATCAGAAGACACTGCTCTCCAAGCCACACCGATAAACACACACACACACACACACACACACACACACACACACACACACACACACACACACAAAATGGGTAGACTGAGGAGGACCCTAACAGTTGGAGATACAGAGAGAAGCCCTAGTAAGTTCCCAAAACACACAGATCCAAGAGATGAAGATTTAAAAGAAGCCATGAGAAAGGAAATGCAAGCCATGGTGAAGGAAATGAGAAAATCCTTAGCCACTGAGTACAAGAAATCCATGGAGGAACAAATTAGCCAAATTAAAGAAGATCTGACACAGAACATGAGACTCCAAACAAAATGAATTAACAGACATAGTAAAAAGCCAGACGAGCAGAATCACAGAGTTGGAGAAGCACATAGTAGTACTCGAAGGAAAACTGCAAAGAAAAAACGACCAGGAAACCAAAAAGGAAGTAAGAGGCAAGGCACTGGAAGGAAAATTCCAGTACTTAATGAACAAAGACAAAAGAAATAATCTAAGAATTGTAGGTATACCAGAAGGGGAGGAACAGGGAAAGGGGAAGAACAAGTGGTTAGGGAAATAATAGCAGAAAATTTCCCCACCCTTTGGAAAGAGTACTCTGTGCAAATCTAAGAAGTGAAATGAGTCCCTAATAAAATAGACCCTAATAAACCAACACCAAGACATATAGTAATCAAATGGCAAAAAAAAAAGAATAGAGAGAAAGATAAACTCCTTAAAGTAATAAGGGAAAAAAGAACCTCAAGTACAAAGGAAGGTACATAAGAATCAAACCAGATCTCCCATTTGAAACAATTCAAGCAAGAAGACAGTGGAATGAAATATTTAAATGACTGAATGAAAGAAATTTCCAACCTAGGGTACAATACCTAGCAAAACTATTATTCATATGAAATGATATCCTAAAAACATTCTCAAACAAAAACGAACTTGCAGTATTTGTGCAAACAAAACCGATCCTAAATGGCCAACTCAGAGACAAACTACACAATCCAAATCCCCGATTGTAACAACAGCCACCCTACACAACACAACTGCACAACAGCTCTCTCTGTCAATAATCTTCCTAAATGTTAACGGACTAAACTCTCCCATTAAAAGACACATAGTAGAGAACTGGATTAGAAAACATAAACCAGACTTCTGCTGCCTTCAAGAAACACACCTACAAGTACAGAATAGCCATAGGCTTAGAATAAAAGGATGGAAATCAATTTTTCAAGTCAATGGAAAACAAAAATGAATAGAGACAGCCATTCTTATATCAGACCAAATTCCATTCAACCTCGAGAAAGTGATCAGAGACAAAGAGGGTCACTATGTACTAATCAGGGGAACACTAGATCAAAAGGTACTAACCCTGATCAATATTTATGCACCTCATGTAGAGTAAGCAAAATATGTGAGGCAGTTGCTCACTAACCTGGAGAAACACATGAAGGGAAATGTGATAATAGTAGGAGATCTCAATACTCCATTATCACCACTGGACAGATCCAGCAGACAGAAAAATAGCAAAGAAATAATAACCCTAAAAGAAAAATTAGAATATCTAGGGATAATAGACTTATACAGGAACCTCCACACCCAGAAACAGAATACACATTCTTCTCAAGCCCTCATGGAACCTTCTCCAGAATAGACCATGTCTTAGGATTCAAATCTAACCTATATAAGACCACAAATGTAAATCTTCATTAGAAGCACCCTATCAGATCACTATGCAACAGAGGTCAAAATTGACTGCAAGAAGAAGCAATGGAGAAAAACTAATACCGGGAGATTAAACAACATGCTGCTCAACAACAGCTGAATCAAAGAGCAACTCAAGGAAGAAAGAAAAAGATTCCTTGAAACAAACGATAATGAAGAGACTAATTGTCCAAATTTGTGGGACACAGAAAAAGCAGTAATTAGGGGAAAACTCATAGCAATACAGGCCTATGTCAAGAAAGAGGAAAATGACAAAATCAACAGTTTAAAGGATCATCTCAAGGAATTGGAAAAACAGCAGCAAAGAAATCCAACCACAACCAGAAGGCAAGAAATAGTAAAAACCAGAGCAGAAATAAACAACATAGAAACTAAGAAAACAATACAAAAAAAACAATGAGATCAGGAGTTGGTTTTTCGAAAAAATAAACAAGATAGACAAACCACTGGCAAAATTCACCAAAAAAAAAAAAAAAAAAAAAAAGGGCCCGGTGAGATAGCACAGCGGTGTTTGCCTTGCAAGCAGCCAATCCAGGACCAAAGGTGGTTGGTTCAAATCCCGGTGTCCCACATGGTCCCCCGTGCCTGCCAGGAGCTATTTCTGAGCAGACAGCCAGGAGTAACCCCTGAGCATCGCCGGGTGTGGCCCAAAAACCAAAAAAAAAAAAAAAGAGGAAAAACATCCAAATCACTAGAATCACAAATGAAAGAGGAGGGATCACAACAGAACCCCCAAGAAATACAGCATATCATGAGATCATATTACGAACAACTATACTCTGTTAGGCTAGAAAAACCCAGTAGAAAGCAACAGATTCCTGGAAAATTACCATCTTCCCAGACTGGAAAAGGAAGACCTAGAAAGCCTAAAGATGTCACTTCAAAGGAAATTGAAGTTGTAATTAAGAAACTCCCTAAGAACAAAAGCCCAGGCCCAGATGGATTTAAAGGTGAATTCTATCAAACATTCCGAGAAGACTTACTACCACTTTTCCACAGGCTCTTCTATACCATCAAAAAAACAGGAATCCTCCCCAACTCCTTTAATGAGGCTAATATCACACTCATTCCCAAAGATGGCAAAGACACCACCAAGAAAGAAAACTACAGACCAATCTCACTAATGAACATACATGCAAAGATACTCAACAAAACCTTGGCAAACTGAATCCAGCACTTCATCAAAAAGATCATACACCATGACCAAGTGGGTTTTATACCAGGAATGCAAGGTTGATTCAACATACGCAAATCAATCAACATCATACATCACATCAACAACAAGAAAAACAAAAACCACATGATCATATCAATCGATGCAGAGAAGTTATTTTGACAAAATCCAACAGCCTTTCATGTTGAAGATACTCACCAAAATAGGGTTAGAAGGAACCTTCCTCAAGATAGTTACAGCAATCTATGAAAAGCCCACAGCCAACATTATCCTTAATGGCGAAAAACTAGAAGAATTTCCACTAAGGTCAGTAACTAGGCAAAGCTGTCCACTCTCTCCACTCTTATTCAATATAACCTTAGAAGTCCTAGCAATAGCAATCCAACAAGAGAAGGGAATCAAAGGAATCCAAATTAGAAAAGAGGAACTCAAAATATCTCTTTTTGCAGATGATATGATGATATACATCAAAAACCCTAAAGAGTCCACAGTAAAAACTCCTAGAAACAATTATCCATTACAGCAAAGTAGCTGGCTACAAAGTCAATACACAAAAGACAGTAGCATTTCTCTATACAAATAATGAAGCTGAGGAGAGAGATATTAAAAATACAATTCCATTTAAAATAGTATTAAAAAATCAAGTACTTAGGAATCAACCTTAAAGGGAAATGAAGGACCTATACCAGGGAAATTTCAAAACAATTTTCAAATTGAAGAGGATCTAAGGAAATGGAAGAACATCCCATGTTCATGGGTAGGTAGAATCAACATAATCAAAATGACTATACTACCCAAACTTCTATATATATTCAATGCAATCCCCATCCAAATCCAGGCATCATTTTTCAAAGACTTAGAACAATCAAACATAAAATTAATCTGGAACCACAAAAGACCCAGGATAGCCAAACAGATAATCAAAAACAAGAAGCTGGGTGGCATCTCTTTACCTAACCTGAAGTTATACTACAAAGCCATAGTGATCAAAACAGCATGGTACTGTAACAAAAACAGCCTCAGACCAGTGGTTTAGAACAGAATTTCCAGACATAAATCCCCAGATATACAGTCAACTAATATTTGACAATAGGGCCAAGAACTTGAAATGGAACAAAGAAAGTCTCTTTAACAAATGGTGCTGGTACAACTGGAAAACCATTTGCAAGAAACTGAAAATTGACCCATACCTTACTCCTTATACAAAAGTCAACTCAAAATGGATTAAAGACCTTGAAATTAGACCAGAATCTATAAAGTTTAATGAGGAAAAAATAGGCAGAACACTCGAAGACTTATATATTAAAAAAAAGTCTTTGAGGATGGAATACCAATGGCAAGGATATTAGCATCAAACATAAACAAATGGGATTACATCAAACTAAGAAGCTTCTGCATGGCAAAGGAAACCCAACTTAAAACAAGAAGACAGCTAACTGACTGGGAAAAATTTTCGCACTCAACACATCTGATAAAGGGCTGATAACCAGAATATACAAAGCGCTCAGAAAGCTGAGTCCCCCAAAACCAAATAAAGCCTTAGAAAAATGGGGAGATGAAATGAATAGACACTTCTCCGAGGAAGACTGAAAGATGGCCAACAAATACATGAAAATATGCTCACCTTCACTCATCATTAGGGAAATCCAAATCAAGATAACAGTGAGGTACCACCTTACACCAGTGAGGATGACTCACATAAAATATAATGGAACAACCTGTGTTGCCAGGGATGCGGTATGAAAGGCACTCTCATCCACTGCTGGTGGGAATGCCCCCTAGTCCAACACCTATGGAGAACAGTCTGGAGAGTGCTCAAGGAACTCAGAACTGAGCTGCCAATTTACCCAGCATTTGCTCTCTTAGGTATCTACCGCCAAGTTGGAAGGACATTCATCCCAAAGTATGTGTGCATCCCACTATTTATTGCAACACTCAGTTATAATAGCCAAGTCTTAAAACTAACCTAGATGTCCAACAACAGATGCGTGGATCTTTAAATGTGGTATCTATACACAATGGAATACTACATGGCAGTCAGAAATGATACAATCACGGACTTTGCAGCAACGTGAATGGACCTAGAACATATTATGTTAAACGAAGCAAGCCAGAAGATGAAAGATAAACACAGAATGATAACACTATTCTGAAGTACCTAGAATATACACCAGATATACAACCAATACCCCGCGATTAAATAACAGGGTGTAACAGGATAGAAATCTCAAACACTGTAATAATCACCATATACTGGGTAGTAGAGCCCAAAACAAAGGGAAGAGAAACAATACAAAGCCCGACTACACATTATATCATAAAGAAATCAGCAACAGCAGAAACAGCAGCGTAGAGAGAACAGGTATGAAATTATTGTTTTACTACAAAGGCCCATAATAATTTACTAGGGATCTTATACAGGATTACAGGTAAAGATTAAGAGGGGAAATGACTGAGTCCAGTGGAAATATCTCAAAACATTATGTTTGAATGCCTCAACCTTACCACATTTAAAATAACCTCTCAGTTTTTCTGTCCATAGGGGTTCCTGGATACAAAGGGTGAACATTCTACGGTGGTATCTCAGTGCTCAGTCACATGAGGCACCATACTCTGCTTGAATCATGAAAATGGCCGGATAAAACTCTTTAACATACCTTTTATCTCTAGATTATGCCTTCTTTTAGGACCTGAAGCACATGACCAGCCTGATCACTGAAGTAACAACCGTGACCTACAAATTTTTACTACAGGGCCTAAGCATCAAACACGTTCAACCAAAGTAACATGCACTTGCTCTCATACCCTCCCTTCTCATTACTTCGTATTTTTGTTGTTGTTGTTGTTGTTGTTTAATTGTTGATTTGTTTTGTTTTGTTTTTCCTATTCTCTCTTCTTCCACCTTCTCCTCCTCACTATCATCAATTCGGTCTATGTCAAATAAAAACCACATGGTTACCTCCTCTATAGGAAAGGAAAGCTGACATATAGGGTGCTGTGGACAATACTGCAGAGAGTAAACACCTATATAGATAGACCTCACTAACACAATGGTCAGTACTCGAGACATGAAATTTATACATATCCAAAAGTTGATCTATTAGTTTCCTTTCCTTACAAGTACTATACTTATCTATCTTTCTGTACTCAATGCACCTCTTGCCCTCCTCACCTCTCTATTAATATACACCCTATATGTTCATATGTGGGCAGGAGCACACAGAGATAGGAATTCTCCTTAAGGGACAAACCTAAACCACAAACAACCCATACCTAAATCCTATATAACCACTCCCATATAATATTCCCACTCCCTTCTCCAGAAATCTGACTATCCCTTCACCCCTCAATCCTACCCCTGATATCCCCACCACATTATAACTCTCCACCTTCAGTTCTTAATCCATTAG
This sequence comes from Suncus etruscus, assembly GCF_024139225.1. NCBI lineage: Eukaryota > Metazoa > Chordata > Mammalia > Eulipotyphla > Soricidae > Suncus > Suncus etruscus. The sequence goes on along the minus strand of NC_064848.1, from coordinate 125,922,358 downwards.
GCATCAAGACTGACCTCCTACCCCAACGAGCCAGTACCCATTACCCAAGTGAAGAGACATCCACTCAAACTCTCACCTCGTTCCCGGCAAGAAAATACAATCAACACCCCGACTGACCCATGCAGTATGGCCCTCCTAATCACCTCTCCCTAATATGGACTGTGGCTTGATACAGGAACTAGCTCCAAAGTACCCCCACTGCAAGAACTCTACCCAAGACCTCCCTGCCTGGACCCCACACCTCACAAAGAAATCTCAAAAGACAATGGGGAGGCCTATACTTTCATCATAAGTATAGGCATATATAACACTACCTCTTATTCTGTTTCTCCCCAAATGTAAAGTAATCTCCTGTATTACTTTCTCCCTTTTCCTTTGTTTTTTTTTTCTTTTTTGTTCTTGTTCGTTTTTTATTGTTTTGTTTTGTTTTTGTTTTTGTCTTTTGATTTGACTTGTTTTTGCTTCTTTTGGGTCACTCCTGGCGGCATTTGGAGGGTGCTCCTGGCTCTATGCTCAGAGATCGCCCCTAGTGGGCACGGGGGACCACATGGGATGCCAGGATGTGAGCCACCGTCCTTCTGCAGGAAGGACAGACACCTTGTCTCCATGCTATCTCTCCCGGCCCCACTTTATTCCTTTAATTACGTCTTTTATTTAATCTTTTTTTTTAAAAGAAACTTTTTTTCCTTTAGATATGTGTGAGCATATATTCTTAGTTTTTGTTGGGTGTCTGTTTTTTTCTCTCTTTACCCCCAAATCCACCAACAATATAATGTAGCAACACTTCTTTCTGCAAAGACATATTAAACAAAGGGGAAATTTTATGGGTAAAAACAAGCTCTTATCTACTAGAGATAAGAACTCATACTTGTTTACAACACAGGGACATCTCCCACCCTGAACATATGTCATGTGGAAACAACTTAGACTCTAGGGAACTAGACACCGACCGTCCAGCCTTGACTCCTGGATCCCAGACATAGAAACGACAGAGTTCGCCACAACAGCTCCAGGAGCCAAATCCCCTCCAGGGCATTCATAATGCTGCTCTGATGCCAACATGCACCAGTTCTAAATTGATAACCTGACAATGAGGAAATGGGAACAACTTGATCTAAGAGCAAGTTGTCCTTCCTCATCAAACAACGATAAGACAAAATCAGGAAACATGTCATCCTTTGATCTGTGCAAAAGCCAAGATCGCTATATACGGGCCCGGAGAGATAGCACAGTGGTGTTGCCTTGCAAGCAGCCAATCCAGGACCAAAGGTGGTTGGTTCGAATCTTGGTGTTCCATATGGTCCCCCGTGCCTGCCAGGAGCTATTTCTGAGCAGACAGCCAGGAGTAACCCCTGAGCACCGCCGGGTGTGACCCAAAAAAAACAAAAACAAAAAAAACAAAACAAAACAAAAAAAGATCGCTATATACAGATGACTGGTTGTTACAACCAGGACTGGACAGTATGCATCCAGGGACCAACAACAACAACAACAACAACAGCAACAAAAAGCTCTAGCCTAGCTTTTGGTCTACGATCTGTTCAGCAAACAAGATCTCCAATTCCAGAGGTCTGACTGAGACAACCGCAACTGAACGGGTCTTCTGGAAACATAAGAAAAGACTTTATCCAGGCTCCACCCTAGGATCAACATAATGACCAAGACCACCAACTACAGAAGATGAATTAAAATGAACTGAAGAAGCAGAACTGCTAGAATCACAAAGAAAGACTTCACCATACGTTCCATTCTTTGAGCTGCATAGTCAACAAGATCTCTAGATACAGAGGTCTGATTTTACCATCCGAGACGAAGCAGAAGTCTTCCATACACCACGAAAGCACCAAGGCGAGAGTAAATGATCATGCAAGGAGTATATAGTTAGTCCCATGACAGTATACTTCAGGGGTGGAGAAACCCTGTATCTCCTAGGCCAAGGGAATTCCCTCTATAATATCCCCAATAGTAATTGTACAGGGGGGAAAAGAAAAGGATTAAAAAAAGCACAAAACAATAATTTTTCCACATATTTATTTATCGATTGATCGATTTTTTTTGACATCTTTATTTTGGTGTAGAGATTGAAGTTGATGTCTCCAATATTATTTTATTTTACTTTATTTTATCTTATCTTTCTCTTTCTTTTTGTACTCCGGCATGATTTGATTTCAGAACCGAGACTATTGTGTGGTGCTTGTCTTTATTGCTGCAGTGCTCACTGAATATTTAATTTGATAATTTCTTTCTGTATTGTTGTGGTGTTTCAATTACCTTTTTCACATCCTCTCTCAAACTGAGGTTGAAAGCCTCTAGAAGGACTCTGCCCATTTTCAGCGTATTGGCTTCTTTTCTTTTTTTAATTTTTTTCTAATTTTGTACCTTAATCTATTGCTTTTCTTTCCTTCAAACAAAACCACATAACTCTATCTAGCTCCGCCCCTTAAATAAAGGGAGAAATGAGGGAGGGTACCAGGACCAAACAGATATCTAATCACTAATAGTAAGCTAGACAAAGAGGGGACCACCTACTCTAGCAGCCTGGGTGCGGGGCGCGGATGGTGGGGTAAATGGGTCGCAGAAAGGGAACTGGGATGGGGGGGGGGACAAATTTGGTGATGGGTATTCCCCTGATTCAATGTTAATATGTACGTAAAATACTACTGTGAAAGATATGTAAGCCATTATGATCAAAATTTAAGAAAAAAAAAATAAATTGCATTCTTCTTTAAGACATAACATAAACATAGCCCATTCTCTCATAAGTATGATAATCTAGTAGAAGTAATAATTTTTGCAAATCAAATGACTTTTCATACCTGAGACACTCTGCCTGTTGGAATCCGAGTCCCCGTTACTAGAGTTGGAACTGTTGGAAGAGTTATTGTCAACCCCTCCCAGGAGGGGGCGCAAGTGGCTCACTGAGACTTGTTCAATAAAGGATGTTCCATATTTGCGAAAGTACCACCACTCAAATATCTGAAATAGAAAACAAGGTGATGGGTTCTGTTACTTTCAGTGATTCGTGTGCCTATCTCATATGTTTTCTGTATACGTAATCTTAAAATAATTCCCACTTTAATATTAAGATTCCACTTCTTGGCACATTTACTAATCACTCCATCCAAAATACTTAATAAAGCACTTTCATTCCAAGAGATTTATTGTATCCTACATTAACATTTACCTAAAAAATTAATTACATTTTAAATTCTCAATGTGGATTTCTTTACTTAAAATTACTTTTAAAAAACCTATACATATAAATGAAGATGAGAATAGTTCATTCGATGACTTGTGGAATGATTAACTAGACTTAGTATAGAAAGCTTTTCCAATTTATACAACAGTCATGATACAATATATGTAAAATTGATGTGATATTGTATATAAAATTTATATCTCAGTTAAAAAGAGTTGCTCAATATTATCTTCCTCCAAATTTACACAGTAACAAAATTACCACAAAATTAGATATGTATACAAATAAACCAGTTTTAAAAGAATGCCTTATGATAAATTCCACTTCTTGACTCATTAAGTTTTATTGAAATTAAGTTTTATTGAAAAGACAAAAACATCTCTCTTTTAAAGAATTACTGGTCTCACAAAAAGAATGAAAAGCTTCCATTTCTTGGAGGGATGCAACCCAACAGGTATTAGTTTAGCTATCTATCTGTCCCTTTTCCTAAAACACCACAGACTTTAGGCCAGTGACTCAGAGCTGCACAAATCCAAATGGGCAGATGGTGTTACTTAATAGTACATATTTTGTGTCAATTTGAATTCTTCTTCCTGGTGCATGACCTACAATGTAAATAGTAAGGATCACATAAACAAATCCAAATTTTAAAATTAGTCAGGACATGCCAGTAGCTTAGCAGGCTTGCCACAATGCAGCAAAAAAGTTTTTAACCAGCAAATAACCATAAATTTAAAATATAAGTTTATCCATTATATCATCTTAAAACTATAATATCTCTGGTATTTTTTTCCTACTCATGATATACCTCAAGGACTATTTAGACCAAGCAAGATGAAAACTAAAAAGCATTAGTTGGGTTTGACATTTAGAAAGTCAATAGTTACTATATTGTTGACTAGCCATAAGATACAAATTCTAATACATTTTATGATAGTTGAACTTAAAATTCAGTTACCTAATATGTAAAATAAGGCCATAGTAAGCACTTGCTTAATGTTAAATTGATGAATTCAACATGGACGAACTGAAGAGAAGATAGATGAGTGGTTGGAAAGTTAAGTAATAGATGAGAAAGGTTGTGATTTAATGGAAGACCATTTAAATATATACCAGAGTCCATAAAAAGTGTTGTGTTTGTTTTGCTAGTGAGAGACCTACCTATATTTGCAGAGGAAGATAAAGTCAGTTAACAGAGAAAATGAAGATGCATAAAAGAGTACAAATGCCTAAAAATGCAGACTGTTGAGAGCCCAAGAAAGCACATCAGCCCTGCTTTGCAAAGATGACACACCATTTATTTCTTCCCGTCTGAAGAAAGGAAAGATGAGTGAATAGAGAGATACAGCATTGTTGGGATAGTGTATGAAAAGAGCTTCCTGGGTAAGAAGGCAACAAAATGATAAAAAGCAGTGTGTATTATCTAGGTGGAACTGCAAGTAAGGTAAGTTTTTCAGGAGCAAGGGAAATGAGGATGACTTTAGGAATGTGAAGAAATACTTGCATCTATATCTTACAGAATAAAAGGGCCCAAAGCACTTCCATTCTATAAGGTATAGGATCCAAATCATATTTTAAAGAATCACCCAAGGACCCAGCCATCAATGCCTTGTATCTTCCTCCATTACTGTTAGTTGGAAGTGGAGAGGATAACCAAGAAACACCAGAGCTGGGGGCTGGTGGTGGAGATCCAGGCTAGCAACTGCCTTCATTAGAAAGTTACCTTATTTTTCACTTGCAGGGAAGGAACTCAAATATGGCAAAGACCTAATAAATAGGATGTTCCATTTTTCTTGAAGAACTAAAAATTGAATCTTTCTTGAAAATGACTAGATTATTCCTGTTCAATAAGACTCCCTCTTTTTGGGAGTCTTATATATATATATATATATATATATATATATATATATATATATATATATATATATATATATATAAGTTCTCTTTGTGAATTAGATCGACTTTGCTATATTCTTATATCACATTCAAAAATGCTCCAAGAGTTCCATATAGCAACATCCCACTAATCTCATTAAACCTATGAGGAAAATGAAGATGCCATACCCGAAACTGGTATAACACTTCCTAAGGAAGTACTTCCTAAGCAGAAATATCTTCACAGGAAGATAGCGAGAGTAACAATGGCAGTTAGAGAGGAAATAGGACACTTTCCAACCTCTACTTTTAAATGGACAAACTGACAGTTGACACCTGCTCTGAGCCTTCAAAAATATATCTAGAGGTAACAGGTCTTTGGCAAGAAGAAATCTTTTGAGTTTACACAAGATAAACCAAGAAAGTTGACACAGGTTGGAGTAATAGTAATAATTCTTCTAGTTTCCTGATGGAATTCTCAGGTGTGTCTTTTCTTCAATATCTACTAATCCTTTGAAAGTCCATCCCAATTCCTGGAAGATTTTACCTCCCTTTGCACTCTCAACCTGTATGATCAGGCACAGAGTAGGTGTCGTGGGCTCAGTTACTACCTATTTCCGTATACATGGTTGGGGGTTGTTTCTGGGAGTATTCAAAGACCTATGTAGTGCCAAGGAACAAATCTAGGTTTCAAGCAAGCAAAGTGTAAGTTCAGCCCATTGATGTACCTTTCCAATGAGATGCACATCCAATTGATGTACCTTCCCAAATTTTCTCCTGCCTCCAATTTTCTCCCTTTGTATTCTTAATTTTATTATTATATTTTTTTATTTCATACATATTTTCTCACTAATAGTTTAAGAACAGGTTTATATCCATATCAGTGGCTACTGGGTTTTACATGTGAGTGTCAATACATCATATGTTATTTATGCTATTCTTTTGTTGTTCTTGTTGCTGTTATTGTTGAGGGGGGCACACCTGTAGGGGTCAGGGCTTACTCCTGACTCTTTGCTCAGGAATCATTCCTGGTAGACTCAGAGGTATCTCAGAATAAAGAATAAATAAATAAAACCCAAGTCGGCCACATGCAAGGCAAGTGCCCCATGCACTGTACTATTGCTTCAGTCCAAGCATTAGGTTATTCTACTAACATTTTTAGGAAATTAAGGAGTGTTTTCTCTACTTATGTAACTTACCACTCTTAAAATATGCAGAAATTGTCTCCAGTGAAATAAACATTGCCCACAGAGGCAATTTCAAGCAGACTGGTATGTCCTGGCCAGAGCAGGTAAAATACTAAATTAATAGACATGAACTTAATCCCAAGCATAGCCCCTATGACTAGGGAGGCTATGCCAACAAGCTGGAAGGGGTGTGGGTGTGGCATGCATTCTGAAGAAGTGAAGCAAAAGAGACAAGATGGATATATAGGGTCAGAAGTCTAAAATGTAACGTGAGAAGCTAGTAGACTATGCAACCCATTGCTGGCTTTCAATCTGTGACATTAAGAACTGGGATGTGATGGGCACAAGGAATTAAATGGCTGTCCCACATGCTAGGGCATCCCCAGCAATACAGTAGCTATGATCCCCTAGTTTCACAATAAAGTCTACAATCTCTGGTCCACTGCAATTAAGTGTGCTATGCACATCTTCCTGAATGCCACAACCAAGTGAGTTACAGACAGTCACTGCAATAACTAAGGAAGCAAAGGGGAAAATAAGAAAAGACCTAAGACTGACATCAGACAAAAGTCCTATTATAAATCCTATTTTCCCCCAAATAGGAACCCTTCCATCTAGTATGAGCATTTATCCAGTGATACTCAGAAGCCACCAGGTGCAGCTTAAAGCACCCATACTAAGAAATGGAAAGGTATCCAGATATGCCTTTTACTCAATGAGCAAAAATTAGCTGAGAATTTGAATAGTGGAATGGCAACATGAGAATAAGAATATGCATGTACTTTGTCACTTGATCCCCAGTTATCTTTAAAAATAATTTTTTAAATAGAAAAAACTGCTTTTTGAAACAGATATGGCAACAAACTGTTGGATATGGGCGAAAATATATGAAAATATATATGAAAAAATATATAAGAAATATAAAAAGATATGAAAATATATAAGGCCTCTGCTTTTATGTATGTTTTGAATTATTCACATAGGAAAGTTAAGATAAACAATGCTACTGAAGAGCTGGAGTATAGTACAGCACATCTGATTTTCACATGGCCAACCCAACTTCAATCCCCTTCATGCTATACCATTCCTGAGCACAGTGCCAGGAGGAAGCCCTAAGCACCAGTATGTGTGGCCTCAAAGACAAACAAAAGTGCAATGGAGAATAAAGAAAAAGCAAAAACATAAAATATAGGGAAAATAAAACAAAATACAACAATGCAAGCTCTAGAACTGCCTAGGTTGAAACCCTGCTTCAACATTTGACCAGTTAGGTAACTTAAGGCAGATTGCTTAATTGCCTGTTTACCTGGCTAGCCTACCTAGAAGTAAAATGAGACAAATATTAATTATATGTCTATAAAATAAATACATGGGTGGGGGAGAGATCATCTGACCTCAGTTTGATCCCTAGCACTGCATAAAATTCCCCAGCACCACTATGAGTGATTCTTGAGCATCAAGCCAGGAGTAAGCCTTAAGTATCTAGAGAAGTGGCACAAGCCCCCTATTCTCCCCACAAAAACAAAGTGAATGAGCTAGTACTTCCTCACAGGTAGACCTGTCTGGCACAGAATGCATTTTCTAATGAAGTGATTTTTTTTTTAAGCAATGCATAGGAGCATGGGGAATACCTATGGGTCACACCCAGAGGAGCTTAAAGGCCATGGGGTGCTAGGAATAGAAAAAGTGACTATGTTCCCTTACTCTTAAGTGATGTCCCTGGTGTCAGTAGGCAGTGTTCATAATTAAGCCAACATCCTGGGAGAGGAATGTATACACAAAACATACCTTTCCTTATTATAGAGGTCTCACTAACTTCAGTGCCATTCCATTTGAAGTATGAGCCCTAAACATTTCTCTTTTTAATTTAGAGAACCAATGACCGCTGGGGTCCCTTTTGTCTCTAAAACCTATTTACTTAATCAAAAATATTTTAAAGATGTTCTGGGTACAGACATGCCACATAGCACTGCCATGTCCGCTCATTGGTCAGCTCCAGAGACTCATTTTATTCTTGAAAGAGATATAAACCAAGCTGCAAAAATTCAGGGGTACAACTGGTTTACAGCTGAAAACTGGGGCACTCTCAAGAGGAGGGCGGGCCAAGTCTCTGCCCTGCTAAAGAATCAATAGTTGCACCCACAACCCATAATCGCTACCCTGCCAATGGCTCAACTTTGCCACTTTACCACTGATCTCTGCAGAGACGCCTAATGGACTAGAACTCTGGTATGCAGATATTTTGGGCTGAGATCTCCAGTACTCTATCAGATTGAGTGAATGCAGGTAGCATCCCCTGCCTTTTTGTACTTCCAGAACGCTGGCAATCATAATCTTCCCCCATAGCCACAGTCATATCAGTCACAGAACTTGTAATTCTCTGTACCATGCAGACACATGTATAACCACACAGCATCTCCTATTTTTTTCAATCCTGACACCTTACTAGGAATTCACAAAATTAGATCTCAAAGTAGCAACCACCTAAGATTAACAAACTAAACCAAACCAATAACAGGATTATTGGCTAGCAACTACTAAATTAGTAAACCTTCAGACAAAGACTTAATGAACCCACTCTGAGATATGATAATTCTTACAAATTTTGTTTTGCTATAAATTTTTAAAATATTTATATTGGGGGTGGGGGAAATAATTTTATTGCCACTTAATTGAAAATAAGCAATACAAAGTAAAATATTTCATGCCAGCTAAGTGGGGAAGGATAGGGAGTAGGTGGGAATCTGAGGAAAATGGTGGAGAGAATTTTACACTGGTGGTAGGATTGGTGTGGAACATGGATGGCAGAAATAAATGTATTATGAGCAACTATGTAAACCACAGTGTTTAAAGTAATAAAAAATAAAGATGTGTTGGAAAGAAATATTAAGGTATTATTTAAATATTAGACGGAGACTTTCAATAGTTTCCCTTCTAATATATACATGCTAAGAAGCTGGCCACACTTTTAACATGTGCTTGTCAATAACTTATCAAGCATATAAAAATTTTAATTGAGTTTTTTCCAGTATATTTAAAGATATTAAGGTGGGATAAATTACATGAGAAAGCCCTGTATAAAATGTAGAGCAGGAAATGTCAATCAACTCAGCCAAAGATAAACAAGTGAAAGTCCCACACGTTTGTACAAACTACTCCACAAGGTGGACAATAAATAATGAAATTTTCTGAATATTTATCCAATAACTATGCCTAAAATCCAAAAATTAGGAAAAGCTGGGGCCGGAGCTATAGTGCAGCAGTAGGGGGTTTGCCTTGCATGCGCTGACCCAGGATGGACCTGGGTTCAATTTCCAGTGTCCCATATGGTTCCCCAAACGAGAAGCGATTTCTGAGTGCATAGCCAGGGGTAACCCCTGAGTGTCACCAAGTGTGGTCCAAAAACAAAAACAAAATATTAGGAAAAGCAACTGTGCAACTTTAGCACAGTTGAGATTAGCTTAACTTGAACATCCCTTTTGAATGAAAGGAAATAACTTTCAGGTTATTATTGCCCTTTGCTGAGAACCTGAAATATACCTTTCAAATACCAGTGGTCGGCAACCTTTTTTTCAACTGAGCCAAATCTCACAGAAAAACTACAATTGAAATTTATTATGAGAGCCACACAGGGTGTGCACTGACAGAGGCTAGGAGCAGAGTCCTGACTCCTGGAGCAACCGCCCGGCACACAGAAGAGCCAAATTAAAAGTGTAAAGAGCCACATGTGGCTCGCGAGCCGCAGGTTGCCGACCACTGAATACCTTTTAAAATATACCTTTCCTTTCAAACTTCCTGTCAGTGCAGGTTGGATATGGATCCAATTACAAAACCTTCCAGGGCCCAGAGAAATAGCACAGTGGCGTTTGGCTTGCAAGCAGCCGATCCAGGACCAAAGGTGGTTGGTTCGAATCCCGGTGTCCCATATGATCCCCTGCCTGCCAGGAGCTATTTCTAAGCAGACAGCCAGGAGTAACCACTGAGCAACACCGGGTGTGGCAAAAAAAAAAAAAAAAACCTTCCATGTTGGGGCTGGCGAGATAGCACGGAGGTAAAGCGTTTGCCTTCCATGCAGAAGGACGGTGGTTTGAATCCCGGCATCCATGGTCCCCCATGACTGCCAGGGGTGATTTCTGAGAGTAGAGCCAGAGTAACCCCTGAGCAATGCTGGGTGTGACCCAAAAACCAAAACAAAAAAAAAAAAAAACACCTTCCAGGTGAGAAACTGGGGAGTGAAGGGTATGTTGGAATCTTTGCCCAACTGCTCATTAGCACTTAAAAAATCTTTTTCTGCTACATAAACAAAAGGAGAGTTGTCAAATGACAAATATGGAAGAGTTGTTCCATTTGAGAATCTCATGTTTTCAGAACAAATGAGAATATTCACAGATTCTCAGTACTGGTTAATTAAACCAACTCAGAATATATATTCGGCTGGAATTGCAGCAAGGCATAACTTTGTTCATGAGCCAACTATGATTTTCATCATTCATATGTTATGAGATAGTTTGGAATCACTTAAAAGAATCAAAGATATTCTAGTATACAAAATGGGAGGTGGGAATTGAGGGAGGAGGAATATTAAGGTAAGCACCAGAAGACAGATTCTGGGCCTAGCTTTGCAAAAAAAAAGTGATAACAAGAGCTTCTTAGAAAACTCTTTTATGGCTTTCTAAACAACTCACTACAGCAGTCTTACTTTTCTCATTTCCCCTAAACCCCCCCCCCCCAGCAAAGACTTCAGGGACACTGCTAGGAGTCTGCATTTTAGGGACATTTGACAATTACACCACACAAGTCATTTCAATCTGTATCAAATAAGCTGTCATTTGCTGCTCTTCCTATGCTTCCCTCACTTTGGCTTAATCTCTGCATTTTGTACTGAGCTTTCTGTTTGGATGACACAACCACCCTCGAATGGAACTTGCTGCTGCTCTTCAAATTCATGCTCTGAATAGCTCCTCCCTGAGTTTGGTGCCCCCCAAAATGACATCAAATATATTCTTACTACAAAGACATGCTGCCTACTTCCCACCAACCCTCTGACCAGTTTGCTAGTTTCTTCCCTGCATACATTTCTCTGCCCTTTTCTCTAATACTCGACAAACTCAAGCCTCTAAAATCCTCCATTGCATGGGCCCCTTTATCTTTAATATTAGTACTGCAAATATATTTCTTGTACCATTTCTATGACAAGTAGTAATCACAGGACTAATTGGGGGGGGAACTTCCTGAAATCTCTTTCCTTTTAAAGGTCATTTAGTTACTGTAATTCCAGTGAGTTTAGCTAGCCTTATTTGAGGTCATTTTAAACTATACTACTTTCAGGGCCAGAACAAATAGCACAAAGGGTAGAGGTTTGCCTTACACCCAGCCAAACTGGGTTCAATCCCTGGCATCCCATATGATCTCCTCAGCCTGCCAGCTACAATTTCTGTGCAGAGCCAGAAGTAACCCCTAAGAACCACAGGGTGTACCCCCCCAAAATTAATAATCCACCACACTACTTTGGGTATAATAATTTATCACAGAGGGGCCGGAGCAATAGAACTGCAGTAGGGCATTAGCCTTGCACACAGCTGACCCAGGATGAACCTGGGTCCCCCAAGTCAGGAGCAATTTGAGTGCATAGCCAGGAGTAAACCCTGAACATCACCCAGTGTGTCCAAAAAAAACCCAAAAAGAATTTATCACACATAAGTATTTTAGAGTATAAGGATAATACTATTTTAATACTATCTTAATCACATGTTATCTATTTATGTTTATAACTATTTTAAAGTATAAGTTAATACTATCTTTATCTGTTTACAGGCCAGATCTAGTGGGGCTTCTAATTGGACATAGGGTTCACACATATTTTAGTAAAGCATTTGCTCCAACCCTTAGTGCCTCTCCCCACAGGCAATACTTATACAGTATTATATATATATGTAGTACATATATATATACATATATAATATATAATACATATATAAGTATACATATACTTATATATACATGTACTATAGTTATACAGTATAAGGATGGGTGATATCATATCGTTTTTTGCCTATTTGAGAGAATGTTTTTATATTATTGTCTGTAACCAAATTTATCCCTGAGGCCCAGTTAGGGAATCAGGGCCCATGAGTCACATGTTGCTGTGGCAGCCTTTTGGGCCAGTGTCAGCCATGGGTTGGCAGGCACTGAATTTGACACAGCTGCAGAATTTGCGAGAAGAAATAGCAGGAAAATAAATAGAGAAAATAAATACATGACAGCAAAGTAGATGAAGGAAGGGAGAAGCGTAGAAATACCATCTGCCTAATACTTAATATCTAATACTTAGACAGAAATATAGAACTATATTTCTACTGGTCTTGATTATCTCATCTCTTTCTGGTGCTGAGGATCAAGCCCAGGGCTTCACAATAAGATGCACAGGCTCTACTACTAGCCACATTCCTAGTCCTGATACTGACTGAGCCTTAATCCATTCTGAAAAAAGCTAAAATACATTCTTTGGTTAAACTTAGTCACATTTCTTTTATAAGCTCTCAGGCACCAGAATTTGATAATACTATATATCCCTTTATTTTCCATTCTGTCTATATTGTTCTTCCCCTCCAACAAACATATAATGATTATATACCAATTTTTAAGAAATATTTTAGAAATATGTGACTTGGGCAGTGTAAAACTTCTCTATAGTCCTCCCACACTGCAAGTAACAGATGTAAGCTCCTAATATATATAGTTGCAGATCTGGTTTTGAACATAGATATTATAAGTAATCAGTATTTTGTTAACTAGGAAAGATTCCACCACTTACCAAAATAAGCCCTGATATTAGTGAGGAAGTGCCTGTCAGGGCCACGTAGAACTTCGGTGTTAATGTGTTCAAAAACATGCTCACTGGAAAAAAAAAACAGAGGGAGAAGAACAAGGAATGCATGAGTATGTCAGGAAAACCAATGAAGAGCTTTCATTTTCCTTTCTGATGAAATTGTTTCTGTCTAATAGCAAAATACCAACAAAATGGTTCAGATTAATTCTGTCTCAACTACTGTTAAGATTTTCATGGAGTCATACCACTGACTCTAAGCAAACCTGGTTACTAAGCTGTCAGTCAGAAAGAGAAAATGTTCTGTGTTCTGTGGGATCAACCCATCAGTCTTTGATGAACCAAGAAGCAGTATTTCAACCTCAGAACAAATGAAAAATAATCATATTAAATATGTATTAAGCACTATGATATGATTATTGATAAAAAAAAGAAAAAGGAAATTGACAAAAGTTAGCATAAATTCAGTAAAAAGTTTCTCTAGTTTACTCAAAATGCTACTCGCAAAAAAGAAAAAGGCTACTCGCTAAAATAATTTAATTGAATAAAGGATAAGCCAGTAAAGTGAGTGCAATCTATAGAATAGCTTCCTGACCAATCTGGCTAGTCTTCCTATCAGCTACAACAATTCATCTGGTATTATTTTAAATAAGGTTCACTAACATATTTTATGCATTTATGATATATTTATGATATACATCATCATTTATATATAGATTATACACAAAACATATAACCAAATATTATAACAACTACTACCCTTCAGAAACATTTTGCACACATATTCTCACTCATCACATTGTTTGTAGAAGGGAATTTGAAACCCATCAGATTTCGAATGAGTGACTATAGCAGCAGAACGTTGAGGAAAGGCTTTAAGGATTTGTCCTAAGCTCACTTCTGAAAGCAGTCATCAACTAACAACAAAGAAAAGTCTACATTCACTTCCTTAGCAACTATTTCTCAGTTTATGAATGAATATGTACAGAGAATGGGAGCATAAACAGAAACCTCTCCCAAGCTCTAAAAGGCACCCATCTAGTTGGGAAATTGACAGGTGAGAAGACAATTACTATAAAGCTTGCTATAGAGATGCAGAGACATTCATGAAAATACGTTAAAAAGGTGCAAATTAAGCTGGGGATCAGGGAAAGTGTCCTGGAAAAGGAGGTATAAAACTTTCCAATAATAAGGGGGCCAGAGAGATAGCATGGAGGTAACGTGTTTGCCTTGCACGCAGATGGTCGGTGGTTCGAATTCCGGCATCCCATATGATCCCCCAAGCCTGCCAGGAGCGATTTCTGAGCATAGAGCCAGGAGTAACCCCTGAGCATTGCCAGTTGTGACCCAAAAACCAAAAAAAAAAAAAATTCCAATAATAAGCAGGAATCGTTCTGCCAAAGGGGACAGAAAGGAAGGGCTAGAAGGGTCCACGATAGAGCCAGGGCCTGCTCTAACACACTAGAAAAGGCACTATCTTTCCATGTTATTGCTTTTTGAAAAAGGAGCTTGAGCTATAGAGCCTTCACAGAGCAGCAGCTGTCACAGGGCAAACAGTTTCATCTTCCTGGCAACCAGGCATCATCTCCATAAAGACAGGCTTGTGCTTGCTTCGACAGGACATATACTAAAAATCAATAGAGATAGGCTCATTGAACCCACTTCGCACTTAGAGAAATGGTTTTTTCCTTTGAAAAATATCTGTTTTCTCCACTAACTTTTTCCACCAATTGCTATGTACAATATAAAATATCCCTGTGTGTTTTTGTTTTTGTTGTTTTGGTTTGGGGGCTGTACTGTTTGTGCTTAGGACTCACTCCTTGGAAGGACTCTGGACCAGAAAGGGTTCTAGGAATCAAACCCAGGTTTGCTTAATGCAAAGCAAGCACCGTACCTGCTTTACCTTATTACATTTGCCTTATAACTCTGGACTGATCTAATTTCAGGGCCTCTTTCCACCTTACAAAAAGTGTCTTTTTAGTCATGTTTTGAACATTAACTGAGTCTATCGTATTCATTCAGACCTTTGTAATCATATAAAATTATAATGTCATGAGAACTAAATGTGATAGTGGAAATAAAAAGCCTAGCATAGCTTACCTCCTCAAATAGGAATGTTATTGTTATTTACAATAACAAATTTGTTTCTCATTTGGCATCTTATATTACTACATAGCTAGAGAACATAGAAGAGATGGAGCTGAGTGTGGAGACAACAATAGGAGCAGAAGCAGTCATATTAGCATTTGCTGAGCACTTTCTACATGCTAACTACCAAGGTACACACTACCATCTAAGAAATCCCTGTCCTGTGAGTTGTCTTATGTTAAATAGATACCCTACAAAATAGAGCCAGTTAATAGAAGTGCACTTTTACCATTTTCTAATTGATTAAGGTGGTACTAAACATGAGGGTGAAATTGTAGGCAGTCATTTTAACAAACAAAGATATTGGTGAGTCTCTGAAGACTTGCTAAGTAAGAGCCTAAAGTTCTGATCTCTGTCTTAGAAGACTCTGTAGTTACTAAAATAAGTCTCAGGTCACATGGAAACCATGTGCAATCCTGTAATTTTCTCCAAGCCCTTTGTTAGCGGAAAGATAAACCAAGCAAGCAGGTCTGCAAATGTTTTCACTGGAAGTCACAATGAGTCAAGGCCACACTACCTTCCAGACCTTGTGATGAGGACATCACAGTGAACTAAGAATGTAAAACAACATTTCAGATTAAACTACAGAAAGAATACACAGAGTACTACTAATATGAAGGCACATGTTAGTTTTGAGCAGGATCCTGTCCCTCAAAGTGTTTTCTCAGACCTCCAAAGTGAGTTAGGGAACTGAGGGGGAAGAGTTTAACTCATTAGTTATACTTTTCTACATGAAATTAGAGAATTCTCTTCTTTCATCTTATTGCTCTGATTTCAACCCTGCCAACCTTTCTTCTTTTTTTGTCAGTTCCCACTAAGGTTGCAAATTCACTTCTATCCTTTCCCATTTATTGAAGGGCACAAGATGAAAAACCAGAATCTTGAAGAGCTAGCTCGCACATATGCTGTTTTGAACAGATTTCCAGTTTGCAGAGCTTTGAAAGTTAAAGAATTTGCCCTTCTACTCAGAGGGATTCTGTGATGAATAAACTCTAAGGAGACAGATGAACCTTGTCTCCTGCTGTTCAAATTCTTAAACAATTCCTTCCTTTTGAATATGGATGGGCATATGACTTATTTCTAACAAAGGACATATAAGTTACCATCTGCATAGCAAACACACCAGAGCTTCCTTACTAGTTTAGTAAAGTGGTCTTATTGAGGGCTCATGTGGCAATGGGTTGACTACAAGCACCCTCTAGGGGCTGAAGCCAATATGAAACTGAAGGTCCGATTCTACAGCAAAGATCTTGTTGGGAGCCTGAATAAGCTAGAAAGTAGATTCTTGTTCAATTAAGCTGCAGATAAAGTCAAATGCCTAAGTTCTACCTGTACTGCTGACAACAGAAACAAGAAAAAACGTAACAGTGTGTTATATTTTAAGCTGCTATATTTGCATTAATTTGTTATGCAGCAATATAAAATGGATATCACCATGTATTTTTCATGAGAGTGGAAAATCAATGTGGACATCTAATGACTCCCAACAGCTTCACTATGTCCAGAAAGGGAATTGAGATATGCCAATTCTAGCCATTCCAAGAACTTATTTCTGAGCTACTCATAAATAAAAGTACAATTACACTCTATGCAATTCTTATTTCACATGGTGATATATAATATATTTGCAAATCATGTCATTTAAAGAAGAAACTGAGAGTAAATGCCTTCTTAATATGAAAATCAAGTATATTTGTGTTACCTCCAAAATGAAATATACTTTGTTTACTTTTCCTCAGCAAATATTTTGAATTATAATACTTGCATGTTGAAAATGTCAATTTAAAAAAAAAGAAAAAGAAAATGTCAATTTTGGGCGAGACATATAGAATAGCAGGTAAGATGATTGCCTTATGGTCCCCCAAAGCCCCACCAAGAATGATCCCTGGGAACAAAACCAGCACCCTGAGTATTGCTGGGCATGATCCAACTGCTAGCACTTCTGCCCCCAAAATTAGTTTTATTTCTGGGCACAGCATCATCTAACAGTAGATATAAAGTACACATATAAATATTTTTCTACCTGTTTCTTCTCCTTGCCCTTTATCCCATCCTCTTTTAGGCTCTCCTTTGTATCTCACAATCCCCTTAATAAGTCCTGGGGCATTTATCCTTGTGATATAAAAAAATGTGTAAGTATATTTTAGACCCAATTCCAAGGCAAGAAACTCTCATATATCATCCTGTCCACCCGCCCTCTACCCTTGATGTTTCCTTGGTAACGTTGTAGGTATACTGCTTCTGCTTTACCAAGCCTCTGGCCTAGTGAGGAGTGTAGCTGAACACTTTTTTAACTATAATCTTTTCTTAACTATAATCCAGTATACAATTATTTGAAGTCCAATCTTCAGAGTACATTGCCCTTTGCTGGAAGAAGGCCATTTGTTAAGTCAGTTAGAACTGTCCAGATCCCAGTCACATACAAGCCTCATTAACTTTAAGGACAAATGAAGCAAAATTGAGATTATCTGTTCCCTACATTTACAGGCAGACTGATAATGAGAAAAATACTCTGGCAAAGAATAGGAGTCAGGCTTATGGAAGTCTTATATTTAGTCATTGAAATGTTTTCATTTAGGGTTGAAGATCCTTTTAAGAATCTTTCTCATACTGTCTAACATCAGGAAATAAGACACATCTGTCTGCAGCAAGAGAAACATTCTTCATGCTAAGTTATATAGACACAGAGATTTGAAGAGGCACAACCATTCAGGCTCTGGGAACCTCCAGTCTCTATGTAGTAACTTTTCTGAGTACCTCCAGCACTGAACGCAAAGCCTTGTACACAAAGGTATCTGATGCTTGATGACTATTAAATGACAAAGTGATAAGTGGTAAAGCAATAGCTTACAAATCAGTGGAACAAAATTAAGAAACCAAGAACAAAACAACACATATATGAATAATTTTCAATGAAGGACAGAATTTAAAATTGAGCAAGGAGAGTCTTATCAACAAATGGTGATGGGAAAATTGGAAGTCAGAGCAAATCAATGAAACTATATCATCATCAAACATCATAAACATGCCTGGGATGTTAAGACCTGTAACCATAAAAAGCTTAAATAAGTCAAATTAAATAATCCTTGACATCAGCCTTAGAGGTGTTTTGCAAGACTTGAACCGGACAAAAACACAAACAAATGGACACAAAGTCAAACTAAAATTAAAAATAAAGATATCCTACTTAATGGGAGAAGATATTTGTATGATATCTTACAAGAACTACTACAAAAATCTTGCAAATAACTCATATATCTCGACAATAAAAAATATTTAAAGGCAGATGATCTAAAAAGATACTTCCACCTTCTTCTCGTCATTACCATAATTCAATCCATGTCAAATAAAAACCACATGGTTACCTCCTCTATAGGAAAGGAAAGAAAGCTGATATATAGGGTGCTGCGGACAATACTGCAAAGGGTAAACACCTATATAGATAGACCTCACTAACACAATGGTTAGTACTCAAGACATGAAACCTATACATATCCAAAAGTTGATCTATTAGTTTCCCTTCCTTACAAGTACTATACCTACCTATCTTTCTGTACTCAGCGTATCTCTTGCCCTCCCCACCTCTCTACATTAATATGTACCTAAGCTAACTTCTATATGTTTATATGGAGGGCAGGAGCACACAGAGATGGGAATCCTCCTTAAGAGACAAACCTAATCCACAAACAATCCATATCTATACCCTATATAACCCCTACCACATACTATCCCCTCTCCCCCCGTCAGAAACCTGACAATCCCTTCACCCCTTAATCCAATCCCCGATATCCCCACCATGTTATAATTCTTTACCCTCAGTTCTTAACCCATTAGGCATCAAGACCAACCTCCTACACCAACGAACCAGTACCCAGTTCCCAAGTGAAGAGACACCCACTCAAACTCTCACCTCGTTCCCGGCAAGAAAATACAACCAACACCCCGACTGACTCATGCAGTGTGGCCCTCCTAATCACCTCTCCCTACTGTGCACTGTGGCTTAATACCGGATTAGCTCCAAAAGGACTCCCATTGCAAGAACTCTACCCAAAACCTCCCTGCGTGGAGCCCACACCTCACGAGGAAATCTCAAAAGACAAGGGGGAAGCCTATACTATCATCATAAGTATAGACCTATATAACACTACCTCATATACTGTTTCTCCCCAAATGTAAAGTAATCTCCTGTATCACTTTCTCCCTTTTTCTTTGTTTTTCTTTTTCTCCCCCCCCACTTGTTCATTTTTTTTTATTTGTTTTGTTCTACTTTTTGTTTTTTTGATTTGATTTGTTTTGTGCTTCTTTTGGGTAACAGCTGGCGGCACTCGGAGGGTGCTCCTCGCTCTGTGCTCGGAAGTTACCCCTGGTGGGCATGGGGACCATGTGGGATGCCGGGATGTGAGCCACCGTCCTTCTGCAGGAAGGACAGATGCCTTGCCTCCATGCTATCCCTCCCGGCCCCACTTTATTCCCTTAATTATGTCTTTTATTTAATCCCTTTTCTCTTTTAAGAAACTCTTTTTTCTTTAGATATGTCTGAGCATATATACTTTTAGTTTTTGTCATGGGTCTGTTTTCTTCTCTCTCCACCCCCAAATCCACCAGCAATATAATGTAGCATACCACTTCTTCCTGCAAAGGCATATTAAAAAATAGGGGAAATTTTACATGTAAAAACAAGCTCTTATCTCCTAGAGATAAGAACTTATACTTTTTTACAACACAGGGACATCTCCCACCCTGAATCTATGTCCTGGGGAACCAACCTAGACTCCAGGGAAATAGGCACCAACCGTCCAGCCTTGACTCCTGGATCCCAGACAAAGAAATGACAGAGTTCTCCACAACAGCTCCAGGAACCAAATCCCCTCCAGGGCATTCATAATGCTGCTCTGACGCCAACATACGCCAGTTCTAAATCGATAACCTGACAACGAGGAAATGGAAACAACTAGATCTAAGAGCAAGTTATCCTTCCTCACCAGCCAACGATAAGACAAAATCAGAAGACATGTCACCCTTTGATCTGCGCAAAAACCAAGATTACTATATACAGATGACTGGTTGTTACAACCAGTACGCATCCCAGGACCAACAACAACAACAACAACAAAAAGCTCTAACTTAGCTTTTGGTCTACAATCTGTTCAACAAACAAGATCTCCAATTCCAGAGGTCTGACTGAGACAACCGCAACTTAAAGGGTCTTCCAGAAACATAATGAAAGACTCTGTCCCAGGCTCCATCCTAGGAGCAACATAATGAACAAGAACACCAACTACAGAAGATGAATTAAAACGACACTGAAGTAGCAGAACTGCTAGAACCACAAAGAAAGCCTTCATCATAAGCTCCATTCCTTGAGCTGCACAGTCACCAAGATCTCTAGATACAAAGGACTGATTTTATCATCCATGATGAAGCAGAAGTCTTCCGTACACCACAAAAGCACCGAGGGGAGAGTAAATGATCATCAAGGAGTCTATAGTTAATCCCATGACAGTATACTTCAGGGATGGAGAAACCCTGTATCTCGTAGGCCAAGGGAATTCCCTCTATACTATCCCCGATAGTTACTGTGCCTATGCAGGGGGGAAAAGAAAAAAAGAAAGGAAAAAAAAAAAAGCACAAAATAATCATTTTTCCACATATATATTTATTTATTGATTGATTTT
Source organism: Suncus etruscus (assembly GCF_024139225.1). Taxonomy (NCBI): domain Eukaryota; kingdom Metazoa; phylum Chordata; class Mammalia; order Eulipotyphla; family Soricidae; genus Suncus; species Suncus etruscus. The sequence goes on along the minus strand of NC_064848.1, from coordinate 125,901,448 downwards.
TTTGACGTCCTTATTTTGGTGTAGATATTGAAGTTGATGTCTCCTTTTTATTTTATATTATTTTATCTTATCTTTCTCTTTCTTTTTGCACTCCAACATAATTTGAATTCAGAACCGAGACTATTGTGTGGTGCTTCTCTTTATTGCTGTAGGGCTCACTGATATTTAATTTGACATTTATTTTTGTATTGTTATGGTGTTTCAATTACCTTTTTCATGTCCTCTCTCAAACTGAGGCTGATAGCCACTAGAAGGACTCCGCCCATTTTCAGCATTTTTTTTTTTTTTTGCTTAATCTTTACCCCTTTCTATTGCTTTTCTTTCCCTCAAACAAAACCACTTAACTCGATTTATCTAGCTTAGCCTCTCAAATAGAGGAAGAAACAAGGGAGGGCACCAGGACCAAACAGATGTATGATCACTGATAGTAAGCTAGACAAAGAGGGGACCACCTACTCTAGCAGCCCGGGTGGGGTGATGGTGGGGCATATGGGTTGCAGAAAGGGAACGGGGAAGGGGGGAAGACAAATTTGGTGGTGAGTATTCCCCTGATTCAATGTTAATATGTACCTAAAATACTAATGTGAAAGATATGTAAGCCACTATGATCAAAATAAAAATTAAAAAAAAAGAATTATAAATACAGAAAAAAAAAAAGAAGGAAATGAAGGGCCAGAGATAGCATGGAGTAGGGCATTTGGCTTGCATGCAGAAGGACGGTGGTTCGAATCCTGGTATCCCATATGGTCCCCCGAGCCTGCCAGGAACAATTTCTGAGAGTAGAGCCAGGAATAGCCCCCTGAGCGCTGCTGGGTGTGACCCAAAACAAAAAATAAATAAAATAAAATAAAATAAAAAGAAGGAAATGCAAATCAAACAAACCATGAGGTACAATTTATCCCTAGGAGAAAGACTAAAAAATAAGTGTTGAAAATGTAGAGAAAAGAGAATCTTTATATGGTAGGAATACAAATTGGCACATTCATTGAGAAGAACAGTGTTATCCTTAAAAAACAAAAACAAAAAAAACTGAAAATAGAGGGGCAGCAAAGATGCTATAAAGGTTAAGACAGTTTATGTTACAAATAGCCAACCTCAGTTTGATCTGAGCACCACATAGAACCCCTGGAGCACCACCAGGAGTGATCACTAAGTACCTAAGCATTTTTGAGTGTGACCCAACCTCCCCATGCAATCCCTCTAAAATAAACTGAACATAGAAATTACAAATAATCTCGTCATCCCACATCTGGATATTTACCAAATATATATCTATATAGATATTGATATAGATATAGATATACTTTAATGATATATGCACTCCATTAGTACTGCAGCAATACTTATCAAAACCAAAAACTGGAACTAAAAGCTCATGAAATGAACTGATGAATGGATTCTCTCTCCCTTCTTCCCTCCTTCGCTCCTTTCCTCCTTCTCTGGAATACACTCTGACTATTCAATTATTATTAGTATAGTAGGTAAAAGCCTGAGTTCAATTTATGGCACCCTATATGGTAACTTTAGCTAGAACTCAGAGCTAAGAGTAAGCCCTAAACACCACCAAGTGTGGTCCAAAAAAAAAGGAAAGGAAAGAAAGAAATGCTGCCATTTGCAACAACATGAAGGAACCTAAAACAATATTAGGCTTAGTTAGGTAAGCCAGATGAAGAGAGACAAACCATGTTTTCATTCAAACGTGGCATACAGAGAAAATAAGCAAAGATAAACAAAGTAAAAACATTTAGGTTCCAAGAACTTTTTTTGGAGGGTGTTTGGGCCACACTTGGCAGTGCTCAGGGGTTACTCTTGGCTCTGCACTCAGAAATAGCTCCTGGAAAGCTCAGGGGACCATATGGAATGCCTGGAATAGAACCTGGGTCTGTCCCGGGTTAGCCACATGCAAGGCAAACACCCTATCACTGTGCTATCACTCAGGTTCCCTGAGTGAATTAAAGGTACAATAAGGGAAAGGAGACTTTTGCTACAGTGCTCATTCAATGAGTAGGTTATTGCAATTATTTTCATTTCAAGATAGTTTACTATTTATATTTACTATTATATCGTAATGCCTATGATTTCAGTTTGCTTTCAGGAAAGAAATCTGGATGCTCAAGACCCAAAAGATAATACTTCATCTAGACTCCTTTTATAGTGTTCATTACCATATTGCTTAGTATTCTAGACTTGAAAATTATTATTGTTTTAAGAATGCTCTATGCACAATGTGACCTAGGAAGCCTTTCCCTCACCAATAATAATTTGCCTAGGAATCGGAAAACCTTTTCATCTGACTTACTAACTTTACATTTTTTAAGTGTTCTGACCATTGCCACCTGGGTCAGTTTTTCTATGTGTGTGTGTGAGTGTATGTGTTGGCCATCACTATGTCTGTCTAATATCCATTTGTACATCTGTAATGTACATAATGCCTGTCTTTGTTGTATAGAGACCTTCCCCTGTTATGAATAACCCTTTCTTTTCCCCCTCCTCTGCTTACTACTTTACAAATCCTTTTCTATCTTTTCACTCTCTCACCCCTGATCTGTTATTTTTCCCTATTTAATCATTTTTACCTTCTTAACTCTTCTTAACTTCTCAGGAGCTGGAACATTTCCTCCACCCCAACCAGCTGTCTAACAGCACTCAAAGCGAAAAGACTGCCTTCCAGCCCACCTTTCCTAGGTCTAGTAAGAAGCTACCACCACTGCTGCTAATTTGCTCTTAGTGGCTTCTTTTCTCAACTTCCCTTCATTGTGGTCTGTTGCTTGCTACCGGATTCGGCTTTTGAGAGACTCCCAACTCAAGGGCATTTCCTGATCTGTGACTGCGGGGAGCTGTTTTTCAGACACCACGCTGAAGCTGTGGTAATGATTTTATCCTCCCCTCCTCAGACTATTTAAAAAGAAATGTGTGTGTGTGTGTGTGTGTATATATATATATATATTTCTTATATATAAAAATATGTATATTTCCTTCATATGTTTCTTTAGATGTATTTCCTTAACAGGTATAATTCTTATTGTGTGTTTCCTTATGTAAATGTAGTTTTTCCCCCATCCCTTTTTTGGATTTGTTTTGTAGGAAATTCTAGTAGATAAGTTTCTCTTGGGTTCTGAATTCATGTCAGAACCAGGTTATAGGGATTGTTTAGCTTGTTATTTTACATCCATTAACCAGCAGTATTGTGTGACTTTGTTCCTTTTTGCACAGGAACATTAAAATGGGAAAATCTTACATATGGAAAGTTCTTATCTAAGACAGATAGGAACTCATACATTTTGTATTGCAGGGGGGCTTTTCACCCTGAACATTTGTCATAGCGACTTGACTTAGGATCCCATCTTTGGAACTGGCATGATTTTCTGCACCAGCATCGGGGAAGGTCCTAATGCTGTCCTGCCACTGACATGCTCCAGAGTGGGTTCATATAATACCCTGAAGATTTGAAAATAGCAACAACTAGCTTTCAGAGCAGGTTTCCCTGCATCGCCACCTAATGGTGAAATGAAACCAGAAGACTCTCCATGACACCCTGACTTTGGCATAGGATCTGTGCAAAAACCAAGATCTCTAATTATAGAAGCCTGACAACTGTGAGTAAGGAGAACTTTTCATGGGACCATGAAGACTTTGGGGTTAGACAACTTAGTATGCCCAGAGCCTGTAGTTGGTCTTATGGCAGAATGTTTCATTGATAGGGTCTCCCTGTTTTAGGTCGAAGGTTTTTCCTTTCTATTTTCCCCAACTTTTGCTGTGACTATCCAAAAAAAACTGCCACTGCCATCCCTTTTTTCTTCTTTGTTTTTTCTTTCTTTTTTATCTTTTTAAATAGCCTTTTTCATAGAATCTTAGGACACAAATTATTTTGTTTTACTTTACATTTCTATAAAATTAAGAAGAAGAAAAAAAGAAAGGATGGGGGACAGGAGCCAAGTGGTCTTGGCTCGGGAGACCATATGGGACACTGGCATCCAAACCAATCACCTTAGGTCCTGGATTGGCTGCTTTAAGGCAAAAGCCGCTGTGCTATCTCTCTGACAACGTTTATCTGACTTTTGATCAATCCATTTGCCTTTGTGTTGTAATGCTCTATAAGGTAAATTTGTGCCTGCAAGAAGGTAGCCTATGGTGGTGGGTGAGAAATTGGAGAAACTGGTGAAGGGACAATCACACTGATGGCTAGTTCCCACTCCAGACAACACCAAACTTTGATCACTATCCCTTCCAAGCACTGACAGTAAATAATATCTGGAAATCACAAATTCACCTGAATTTAAATAACATCTACGGATATAAAGAACCTAGAAAAACTGGAGTACTGATATTTTCAAATATGTATAGGATGGGTTTAAGGACAAAAAAAATATATGGATGTATCTAAATTCTAGATGTCTGATGTTGCCCTTTGTACAAGCATTTCCAATTCCAATGAAAAGCATTTTCCCCCCTATATCTACTGTCTCAAATTTCAGATATTGTTATTCCTTACTTTTAATGGCCTATTCACTGATACAACAAAAAAATGAAATGAGTCTGCGTATTTTTCACTAGCAACTGCCTGGTGCCTACAATCTTAGAATCAGATAGTTTACCTCTGGTAGGATCAATAGTAAGTTAAAATTCATGATTAATAAGGCTCCTCTGACCAGGAGTGTTACAAACAAGAATTGTCACTCTGTTGTAGCATGACATAAACAAATTCCTGTTAAAAGGAAAAATAGATTTTCAATTTTTTTTCAAAAATATCGATTTTAATGATATACATCTGAATCATATCCTAATGCAATATTATTCCACTTTTAAACTATAAAAAATATTTTGTTTGACTTTTTGGTTTCATACCCAGAGATACTCAGGACCTACTCCTGTCTCTGTACTCAAGCACTCCTAAGGACCATGTGGTTCAAACCAAGGACAGCCACATGCTAAGGTAAGTGCCTTTCACTCCTGAACTGTCTCTCTAGGCCCTCATAAACATTATTTGAAAATTAAAAATAAAGCCATATCTCCACCATCGCCACCACTAACACACTCCACCCTGACCATTTACTGAGAGCTATTCTTATGTTAGCAATATTTTATGTATTTTTGGTTTTGTTTCTGTTTTGGGGACACATCCAGCAGTGTTCGGGAGTTATTCCTGGCTCTGCACTCAAAAATCAAGCCTGGCAGGCTCGGGGGACCATATGAGATGCTAGAAACTGAACCCAGGTCCATCCTAGGTCGGCCACATGCAAGGCCAACACCCTACCGCTGTGTCATCCAGGAGTTTGCACTGTGACCCCACTCATTTTTTTTAATTTTTTATCTTTAATTATGAAAACAAAGATGCAAAGAAAGAGGACAAGTGGAAGGACAATCACCCATAACATAATTCTCAGAAGAAGTCCCCTTGTTGATAGCTTAACTTTGAACTTTCAGCAAAAGAACATTAAACAGAATCCATGTACAATTACTTTGTCCCTCAAGTCTCCAGATTGTAATACATTATAATATTTCTTAGCAGCACACAAGGCAATTTAAAGCCATAAAACTTATGTAGCTCCTTAAACATTAGAGGCATAGTATTTTTTTACATTTCCATGTACATGCATATTAGTTTAAGTTAACCTCAAAAGTTTAAGTGGTTTTTTTAAAGGATTAGAGTCAAAGGAGCACAGTAAAAATGGTGTTAGAGTGGCAATTGTTGTTTGCATAGGCCCACCAAAATATGAGGGGCATGGAAAGGAATAACCTTTGACCCCACTCATTTTAAGAAAATGAATCAAAGCTAGTAAGTTTAAACGACCTGCCCGAGAACTTGCAGCTCTGCCTAATAGCAAAGCTTTCTCCTGAGACTGACCTTTCTTTTGAATAACTGATACTACATTGGCCAAGATGAAACAGAAATGCTCAAGATTCAGATGTGCTGTCTGAAGCTTCTGGTGTTTACTAAGTCTTTGAAGTGTCAATGGTGGTGTTTTCTCCAGGTATGGCCCTGTGCCATGAAACCTTCTGAGATCTGAGAGCAAGGAACTGCAGCAAATCATAGGCTCAACTGAGCCAACACAGACCCACTTCCTCCTGAGTAGAGATGAGGGGGGTGGTGTCTGATTACTGAACCATTCATTACCCCACAAACCTTATGTAAAGGGACTCTGACTAAGGCTATCATTAGTAGTGAAGAACAAGGTTTGTGTAGTCTGATAAACTCTGCTCTAAATTATTTTATTGTGTTTTTCTTAATCTTCCAATGCATCAAGATCAAATCCAAGTTCAGATATTTCACACAGAAATGGACAAATAATAGTCAAAACATTAACATAAACCTTGAAAGGTCTGGATCTTTTCTCCAGATTACCTGTTACATACTAAAATTCTCTCTTAAAGGTCTTTATCATTTATGTGATCATTTGTCAATCATTGGAAATTTAGGTTGTTGCTAAGTTTTCGATACATGCAAATGAGAATTTTCAGGGGAATTGTGGGGTTTTTTGTTGATATTATTGTTAGCATTGCTGGGAACTGAACCCAGGGCCTCACACATGCAAGACAAGTGTTCTTTCACTATGCCATATTACAAGTCAGCCCTGTCCTTATACTTCCAATCAAAGTAAAACTATGAAACTTATCTTTATTCCACTATATTGAAAGGTCATAGAGGATGACCTGACTTCAAACAACTATTAATACTTTTATAGTAAAACTTTCAAATATCTGGAATATTTTTACTGGCACAGAAACTTGATTTCCCCTGACAAATGATGCTAATATCGTAGCCCTTATGGGATCTTCTTATGGCATCCAACACTGAGTTGTGTTTTACATTCTTGGCCAGCTTTTACAACTTTGTGAGATAATTGCTATTATTTTACCATTCCAGAATTAAAAAAATGAAGTTTAAATCTCTTATGTCATATATTCAAGGTCAGACAGCTAGAGAGTGACAGCTCCTAAACATAAGTGCAGACACAATGGGTTGTGCAGCCAAGTTCTTAACCACTGTTCTAGATGTCTTTTACTTTACTTTTATTAGAGGCACCAAGATTTACACAAGTGTCCATGGCAAGGTTTCTTGCATGCAATGTGCCAGCCTCACAAACTCCCACAAAATCTACTTGCACTGGATGGTAGGTGCCCACCTCTGCAGGAATGGTCTTCCTTCCCCACTGCACCCCTCTCATTGATCCAATCTTCCTTTCTCGGTAAGTGGGGAGAGCATTTGAGTCAGATTTGGCTATGTTCAGTGTGCTCAGTGTGACTGAGGTCACATTTAGCTCTGTTCTCAGAGATCATTCCTGGTAATGCTCAGGGGGATCAAACCAAGGTCATTCATGAACAAGACAAGTGCCTGTTCATCACTTAATCCAATCTCTTTGCCTTACTTATACTACCATATCCTCCAATCCATTTCCTTGCTGCCATCTCTCAGTATTCAATCTACCCTATTCCCTACCCTGCTACTTTAATCATCTTTAAACACATAGAAATGGGTTCCACAAGGAAAGCCTCTTCAACAAGTGGTGTTGGCATAACTGGACAGTCACTTGCAGAAAAACAAACTCAGACTTCCAGCTAACATCATGCACCAAGGTCAAATGCAAATGGCTTAAAGAGCTTGATATCAGACCTGAAACCATAAGATATATAGAACAATATGCAGGTAAAAAAAACTCCAGGACATTGAAACTAAAGGCATCTTCAAGGAAGAAACAACACTCTCTAAACAAGTCAAAGCAGAGATACACAAAATGGGACTATATTAAGCTGAGAAGCTTCTGCTCCTCAAAGGAAATAATGCCTAGGACACAAAAGCCACCCATAGAATAGGAGAAGCAAATCACCCAATCCCCATCAGATAAGGGGTTACTATCTAAGATATACAAGGTATTGACAGAACTTAACAAGAAAAAAACATCTAACCCCATCAAAAAATGGGGAGGAGAACGGAGAGAATAGCATGGAGGTAAGGCGTTAGCCTTGCATGCAGAAGGACGGTGGTTTGAATCCTGGCATCCCATATGATCCCCTTAGCCTGCCAGGAGTGATTTCTGAGCATAGAGCCAGGAGTAAACCCTGAACACTGCCAAGTGTGACCCCCCCCAAAAAAAAATAGGGAGAAGAAATGAACAATTTCTCAAAGAAGAAATACAAATGGCCAAAAGGCACATAAAAAAATGCTCCACATCACTAATCATCAGGAAAATGCAAATCAAAACAACTATGAGGTACTACTATCTTACACCACAGAGACTGGCACACATCACAAAGAACAAAAAGAATCAGTGCTGGAGGGGATGTGGAGAGAAAGGAACTCTCATTCACTGCTGGTGGGAATGTCATATAGTCCAGTCCTTATGGAAAACAATATGAAGATTCCTCAAAAAACTGGAAATTGAGCTCCCATTTGATCTGGCTATACCACTCCTAGGGATATACCCTAGGAACACAAAAATACAATACAAAAATCCCTTCCTCACACCTATATTCATTGCAGAACTTTTTACAATAGCCAGACTCTGGAAACAACAAAGATGCCTTTCAACAGATGAATGACTTAAGAAACTGTGGTACATATACACAATGAAATATTATGCAGCCATCAGGAGAGATGAAGTCATAAAATTTTCCATACATGGATGTACATGGAATCTATTATGCTGAGTGAAATTAGTCAGAGGGAGAGAGAGAGACACATAGAATAGTCTCATCTATGGGTTTTAAGAAAAATTAAAGACATTAAAATAATTCCCAGAGTTGAGGGCCGGAAGAACTGGCGCAAGATATGAAGCTCACCAAAAAGTGGTGAATGCAGTTAGAGAAATAACTCCGCTGAGAACTATCATAACAATATCAGTGAGTGAGGGATGTAGAAAGTGTGTCTTGAATACAGGTGGGGGGTAGGAGGTGGGAGAGGGAAGAGATGGGGGCATTGGTGATGGGAAGGTTGCACGGGTGAAGGGGGTTGTTCTTGTTATGATTAAAACTCAATTACAATTACGTTTGTAAACACGGTATTTAAATAAAGAAATTAGTTAAAAAGAAAGAAAGAAAAAGAAATAGGCTCCAGTTTTAAGGCATACAAAAAGCAAAAGCTGTAAAAGAGCAACAGTAGAGCAGGGCAACTTGCCTTGCATACAGCCAACTTGGGTTCAATCCCTGGCACAACATATTGTCTCTTAAGCACCACCAGAACTGATTCCCTGAGAGCAGAGACAGGAGTAACTGAGTATCACTAGGTGTGCTCCCCCCCCCAAAAAAAAAGAAAACAAAAAAACTACCACAACAAAAACACATCAAGAAACAAACATCAAAACATAGCCTCGATTCTTCCCTGAGTGAGTTGCTCCGCCCACAGACAGTGGAACTAGCTGATTTCTGCTGTGTGTCAGAGGCACTGCCGACATCTTGGGCCTTTTCTCTGCTTTGTTTCTGCCTGGGAGTTTGATCCTCTTTGGCATTCTTCCCTGAGGGCTCATCTTCTTCAGAGGTGAGCAGTCCTGCCCACAGAGGAGCGGAGGCTGCTCCGCATGGTTACGCGCAATGGTCCTCAAACTATGGCCCGCGGGCCACATATTGTATCTGTTTTGTTTCTTCATTGTAAAATAAGATATATGCAGTGTGCATAAAAATTTGTTCATAGATTTTGTTTTTACTATAGTCAGACCTTCCAATGGTCTGAGGGACAGTGAACTGGCCCCCTGTTTAAAAAGTTTGAGGACCCCTGACTGATGAATACCACCACAGCATGTAGAAAAGTCCACAACACAATACAATAAGAAAAATTAAAGACATTACTGTGATAAGGTCCAGAGACAATAGAGTTAAGGGCTGGAAGGGCCAGAAGGACGGCTCACAAAAGGTGGTGAATGCTATTAGGGAAATAGGTACACTAACAACTAGTATAACAATGTTAAAGAATGAGAGAAGTAGAATGCTGTCTCAATACAGGCAGGGTTAGGAGAGTTGAGGGGGTTTTGGTGGTGGGAAGGTTGCACTTGTGAAGGGGGGTATTCTGTTTATGACTGACACCCAACTACAAACATGCTTGTAATCATGGTGCTTAAATAAAGATCTATATTAAAAAACAAACAAACATAATCTCAGTTGTTTCTTAGTTCATATTTCTAGGTCTTAGCAAAAATATCATAATTTCTTATGCTACACCTAAATGAGAATTCATTATAGTATTAAAATAGTATCAATTGGGACCCAAGCAATGGTGCAGCAGTAGGGCGTTTGCCTTGCACACGGCTGACCCAGGACAGACCACCATTCAATCCCCTGGCATCCCATATGGTCCTCCAAGCCACGAATGATTTCTGAGCACAGAGCCAGTAGTAACCCTTGAGCGTCACCATGTGTGGCCCCCTCCAAAAAAATAGTATCACTTGCTACTAAATTAGAATTTCAATCCCATATATTTTGATGAACATATGCTACACCAAACGCCTATATGTGTCTACCACATATAAGCTCAAATACTTTTGAGCTATTATTGCTCATCATCTATTTTTATTTTATATTAATATCTTTATTTAAGCACCATGGTTACAAACATGTTTATAGTTGATTTCTGTCATAAAAAAAAGTACACCCCCTTCACCAGTACAACCTTTCCACCACCAATGGCCCTCATCTCCCTTCTGTTGGCTCATCATCTTTATAACCATCTTTTATGCTGTTCCCCACAAAAAAGATGGGGGAGGAAACCAGGTGAGGAAACTGTTGATCAGTCCTAAAGTCAGCATGTTCCCTCCACATATTCTCAAAGGCATCTCCACACCTGACCTCACATCATACTGAGCCACACCAAAATCAAGTACTTGCTTTCTTGTTTCTTTCTGGTGTGTTGGAGACATACGCCTCACTTCATGTGAATATGTAATGCTATCCAATCAAAGAGAAAAAAGTAAAATAAATGCCATATAACCCTGTATAGATTAGATATGGCTTGCTACTTATTTTATATATAATAATTCTCTAACAAGATTGGCATTACCTTATGTCTGCTTTTTTTTATTCTTCCATGATTCTTATTAAGGTAACAGAAAAACTGTTGTCCAATAAATATATAGTGATTAATTTCAAACTTTGTAGACCATGTTGAATTAAACCTTGGCACTAAATATGTATGCCATTACAAGCAAAAGACCATTCTATTTTAGGGAGTGGGGGGGGGGGCTCCTAAGTAGTTGTTAGGGCCTGTGGTCCAAGCCCAGTGATTCTCTGTCAACCAAGCTTTCAGTTGATATAAGGTTCTGAGGATGTACTATTATAATCATTCAGTGTTGCTCAGGTCTTGTGGCACATGAGACATGAGCTGGACATAACAGGGGCACACCAGTAGTACTCAGGGGCCATAAGATGCTGAAGAAGAAATCCAGACAGGACACAATGTATGTGCACTAGTCCTTGTACTATCTCCCTGACTCGGAGATAAAACATTTTAACCAACAAAGCAACCAGCTACTGCAGGAACCAGCAAAACAAGCATTACCAAAGTACTGTTCATAGATGAAATGCAGTCTGCCATCTGTGTTAGTAAATAAAGTTTTATCAGATTCAGCCAAGCTCATTAGTTTACATCTTATCTGTGACTGTTTCCACACTCTAACAGAAGAGGGGAACAGCTGTGACAGAATCTCTGTGGCCTGCAAAGATAAACATGTTTTATTTCACCCTTTATGGAATCAGTTTGCTGACCTCTGGTCTACATTAAATAAAAGCAGAGAGTTTCTCTAATATTTTCTACTGACATATCTCTAATAAGAGTAAAAATAAGTATGCCTCTAGAGGAGTGAATGAGTTTCAGAAGAATGCATTTGAATGAGCATTTCCCTTTTGTAGGCTGTTGGGAAGTCAAAAATATTACAATGTTACTGCCATTCCTCAAAACTTTTTCTTTTTAAGTTATCCTCTCTTTTCAATAATCTCAACTCTAAATCTTATACTTTAAGGGCATATTTTATATTAATAATAGGTAAAAATTTTGATTGGCAAACTAGTAATTGAGATAAGCAGTTAAACTGGGAATTGCTGGGCTGTATCATAAGCTATGATCATGTATTAATTAAACTGATTATTATATGTAGTCTATAAATGGATTCACATATCAAATGTAATGGTGAACTGTGTGTGTGTCATTGTGGCCAGGCTGCTACAGTCTCATGCAACTGATTTAACATATTTTGTAGACAAGATTAAAGTACACGATAAATTGGGGCCGGCGTGGTGGCGCTATAGGTAAGATGTCTGCCTTGCCAGCGCTAGCGTAGGATGGACCACGGTTCGATCCCCCAGCGTTCCATATGGTCCCCCAAGCCAGGAGTGATTTCTAAGCGTCACTGGGTGTGCCCCCTCCCCCCAAAAAATCTAAAGTACACGATAAATAATTTTTTTTCTTTTTTTGGGCCATACTCGGTGATGCTCTGGTAACTCATGGCTCTGCACTCAGAAATCGCTCGGGGCTTGGGGAACTAAATGGGAAGCTGGGGTTGGAATCAAGGTCTGTCCTGGGTTAGCTGCGTGCAAGGCAAAGGCCCTACCGCTGTACTATCATTCCGGTCCTAATGATCTTTAATATGGAAAAAAAAAACTTGTCCTACATAATCTGATTATATCTGGCTGATCTAATCAACTCATAGAACTGGGTAGTTCCCTGTCAAAGAAGAGATTCCATCTGTGGATAGTAGGTTCAACTGAGCTCAGGAATTCCCATCTGCCTTCCCAATGGCCTACACCAGTTATTTCCGACCTTCCCAGTCATCTCACAACTATAACAGTCAGCTCTTTGCTGTTTTTGTTCTCTCTCCTTTCCACTCTCCCTTTTCCTGCTTCCTGTTGTCTTGTTGTCATATGTTTATGTGATTTCCATTAGTGCTGATATTTTTACCAATACGCTGATAATCAAATTTTAAAATATCCCTCCAAAATTAGCTATCGTTTTCCCTTCTGGGGGTGTATTTTGGTTTTTGGGCCACACCCCGTGGTGCTCAGTGGTTACTCCTGGCTGTCTGCTCAGAAATAGCTCCTGGCAGGCATGGGGGACCATATGGGACTCCAGGATTCGAACCAACCACCTTTGGTCCTGGATCGGCTGCTTGCAAGGCAAATGCTGCTGTGCTAGCTCTCCGGGCCCGAGTATGTAATTTTCTAAAGAAGGAATTTAGGTACTTTTTAAAAGAATTATTTCAATTCTAATTTAAAGAAAAAATATTTAAGGTAATGAACCGATGAAAGCAAAAACAGTGATAATACAAGTCACTTATCTTTATTAAGAATTTTATAGAACAGGGGCAAGAGTCCTTAATGAATTGAAGTACATGCGAGTGGTGCAGTTTTAATTCCTGATACCATATGGTCCCCCAAGCACCACCGTGAAGTTCCAAGGATAGAGCCAGGAGTAACCCCTGACCAACTCTGCTGGATATACCCTTCCCCAGCAAAAAAGGAGAAAAAAATTTCTAAACCATAACTGTAAAAGCCACAAGTTTACATGTATCTGAACTCTGGACAGTTGTCAAAGATTACATTATTATATGGAATCACTTGTTTTAGTGCACTTATGAGTGTTTTTGAATACACATAGATCTATTCAAGAAACTAAATGACTGTTTCCAGGCCAACGAGTGAGCCGATTAGGTAGCCTGCATCTCTCATTTAATATGCACTCTGCACAGAATAGTGCCACCCACTGGACCTCTATTACCATTTTTCAGTATGGCAGTGTGCTGGTGACATGACTTAATTACCTAGCTACCGCTAATTATAAGGCAAATGAAACACTCTAGAAAATTCTCTACAACCAATTAACTAACAGAGTGAACATTAATTGTCTTAAAACATTCTGCATATGCTAATGCAAACTTTATCACCCATAAAGGCATCCACACAACCATGACTCTTTTTGTGTTCTATTCTTTTTCAAGCTTTATAAAAGAATGTCCATTATACAAAGTATTTATCTAACTACATGTAGCTGACATTCAGTTTTTTCCAAGTAGTAATTAATTTCTATACCTCACACTGGATTTTAAGCAATATCATTTAAATCGTGTATGTTATTCATAGTGATAAATTTATATTAACATAATAACTCCATTAGAATGAGTGAAAGTAACAGATATCTTGGATTCACAATGCTTAATTACAATTCAGTAAGTGCACTTAATTTTTCACCAGAGGAATGAATTAACACATCTAATCAACATCTCACCCAAATTATTAAAACAATTATTCTCAAAATCCTTAATTTTTCTATTCCACTATTAAGGTCTGTAATGCTGAGAGGCACCTTCTTACAATTTAAGAGGTACAAATTTAGGACTGAAAAGATAGTACAGTGAGTAGGGCATTTGCTTTGCAGGCTGCCAAGTCAAGTTTGATCTACAGCATCCCATAATGTTCTCCCGAGCACTGCCACGAGTAATTCCTTAGTTCATAGCCAAGAGCAGCCTCTGACCATCACCAGTTAGATCCAAAATTAAGAGAAAAAAAATTTTTTTTGTTCTTTGTTTTGTTTTGTTTTGTTTGGCCACACCCGGTGACACTCGGGGGTTACTCCTGGCTATGCGCTCAGAAATCACTCCTGGCTTGGGGCAACATATGGGAAACCAGGGGATTGAACAGCAGCCCTTCCTAAACTAGCACCCAGCAAAGCAGACACCTTACTGCTCCATACCATCGCTCTGTCCCCGAGGAAAAAAATTTTAGGATACAAAATGAACTTTAGAGTCTTAGTCAATTGGTGTATATCACAATTATATGAACAGATACAACCAAGAATTCTTTCCTCTGTTCTCCAATGCCTCTTTGCACTGTACTTATAAAAGACTTCTCTGAATTAAAAAAAAATCATCTTTACAACAAAACACATTCCCACACTGAGATAATCCCTTTCCTCCACTGTCAAAAGTCTCAAAGTTTGATAGCTTGAATTTTTTCAAATTGAATGAAAATGAGATGGACCTATATGCTGCCCATAACAACAAAACAATATTATTATCATTAAACCTTGAATAAATTTGGATGCTGCCATACCATACACAGATGTGCATTGTATTTGTTTACTTTTCTCTAAGCAAGTTATACAAGACAATGAGGCAGTATTTAGAGACCATTCACAGTTGCTAATGAGGTCAATTTATAAGGACTTCTGTGTAAATGTATACAACTGCATACATGGGATTAGACCATGAACTGATAAAGCCTAGCTTTATTTAGCTAGCTGCATCTGAATGGATCATGTGGAAATGAAAATTATACCTGGAATTTTTACCTTAACTTTTAGACATTATTTCTATTTTTGTTATGTAAGTTTCTCTCAAAATGGGATCTTCTGAAATTTATTATTTCTAAGGAAGAAAATTCATTTAGAGAAATCTGAACTTTATGGAGCAACTGTTTTACAAATCCTTAAGAATAAGGAGATGAGAGGAAGAGTTTTCTTGTATGTGGCCAATCCAAGTTTGACATCTGGCACCCCATAAGGTTCCTGTCAGGAACTTTCATATTCATAATGTAATTCCATATTCAATATTTCATATTCAGGGGCCGGCGCGGTGGCACTAGAGGTAAGGTGTCTGCCTTGCCAGCGCTAGCCTAGGACGGACCGTGGTTCCATCCCCCGGCATCCCATAAAGTCCCCCAAGCCAGGAGCGACTTCTGAGCGCATAGCCAGGAGTAACCCCTGAGTGTCACCGGGTGTGGCCCAAAAACCAAAAAAAAAAAAAAAAAAATTCATATTCAACTGTCGAGACCTGTCGAGTGATTCTTGAACATAGAACCAGGAGTAAGGCCTGGGAGCCTCTGGGTATGACTCCAAATAAAAACAAAAAAAATTAATAATAAATTAAAAGGCTATGGAGCCTTTTAATTTATATCTAATAGGCTACTAAGGCTATTAGACTACGTAGTAGAGATATGGTTACAAAGTTTACTGATAAGGCGTCTGCCTTGCACACACTAGCCTAAGATAGACCGGGGTTCAATCCCCCGGCGTCTCATATGGTCCCCCAAGCCAGGATCAATTTCTGAGCACGTAGCTAGGAGTGTCACTGGGTGTGGCCCAAAAACAAAAAACAAACAAACAAAAACAAAGCCCGCTGATTTCTTCCAGTTTTAATTACTGAGTTTCTAGCACTATTTTTCAAAGGTCTCATTCCAGAAACCCCTTTAGACTTCTCAGAAACTGAAGTGCAGCCCCAACATTTTCCTGATGAGTGCATGTACAGCTCATCTGTACTTTTGAGAACCTCGAGCCTGTGATGTTTAGTTACTATACTGCACCTCTGTCTGAAACTCCCTTTGGGGATGGATGACTTACCATACATACAACTTACTACCTGAGCTCCTCTTTGGACTCTGGCCTTGAAATAGCATACTTCGCTTCCTGCCTTCATACCCAAACTGGGTCATTTGCAGTAGCTGCATCTCTTTCCCAATTCTGGCTCCTGCCCACCTGTCTTGCTCTGTTAGGGGGAATTAGTTCTGCCTGGCCAGTTCGCAAGAAGTGAAAAATCAAACTCTAATAGGTGGTAATTAAACTTCTAATTCAAAAACCCAGAAGAGGCTGTCAATAAAGTTGCTTAGTGGATCCTGTCACTAAAAAATGATATAGCTTCACATTTACTTTTAAAGCTAGAATTCTCAAGAAAACAATAAGGAATGAATAAAGGTCAAGATAAAAGTTTCTTTAGGGAAGAACAGCAAGAAGTGCAAAAGATTTATCCTCTAGGCAGAACATGGCATTTCTAAAATCAAATATGTTACTAAAGGCATTTCTAAAATTTCTAGTAACAAATATGTTACTAAGTGGATTGTCTATTTCTGTTTTTTCCTTTTTTTCTGGGGGGGGGGCATTCCCAGTGACACTGAGGGTTTACTTCTGGTTGTGCACTCAGAAATCGCTCCTGCCTTGGGAGACCATATGGGACGCTGGGTGATTGAACTTTGGTCCGTCCTAGGTCAGCCACGTGCAAGGCAAACGCCCTACTGCTGCACCACTGCTCTGACCCGTTTTTTCTTTTTAACATAATCATTGTCCAGTTATTCTTTCCACTCATTTTTCACAAAAGCCTAAGTTCTGCTGACATTGTTCACGATTTATCATTTGACTTGTTCATCAATTTTTACATATATTACACACAGGTGAAATTATACTATACTGTGTTTCCTTCAGATTTATTTTGTTTCCCATAATTTCCTTGAGACAATTCCATTTTGTTGTAAATGGCAACATTTTATCTTTTTAACAGCTAAATATTATATCATGTTATATTAGTACACGAGACCTTTATATTCAATTAGCCATCAATGGGTACTACGATTTCTTCTGCATTTTAGCTCCTATAAATTACATAATGAATATTGTGATGGACATAACATTCTATATTAATGTTTTTGTATTATTCGACTTAATGCCCATAAATGCATTAGTTGGATCAGATAGTAGTTTGAAGTTCCTTTAAAAACCTATTTAAAGTTCCATAAAAAGTTCTGTTTTCCAAAATGGCTGTACCAATTCACATCCGCATAAGTAATGTTCAAAAGATCCTTCTTCTCCACCCCTTCTCCAACACTATTGGGGGGGGGTCACACCCAGCTGCGTTCAGGGGTTACTCCTGGCTCTATGCTCAGAAATCACTCCTGGCAGGCTCAGGGGACCATATGCATGCAAGGCAAATGCCTTACCTCCATGCCATCTCTCCAGCCCCTATTATTAATTTTTATGTAAGTCATTCTGAAATGTTTGATAGGGTAGCTCATTCTGATCTTAATTTTCTTTTCTCTGATGATCATTAATAAACTCATCTGCACATCCTTTACAGAGGAATGTTATTTTTTAAACTATCTTTTTTTATTGGCTTTGTTGTTCTTGCTACTTTTACTGCTAAGTTCTATGATCTCTACACATACTTTGGATATTAAGTCCTTAGGTTTATGATGTGCAAGTATCTCTCCATTTTAGTAGGCTGTCTTTTTGCTCTGTTTATGTCTTTTGTTATAAGAAAGCTTTTCAATATAAGTCCCAGTTGTTTTGCTTTCCTTTTCTTTCCTTCATTATTAGACTTGAGAACACACAGACACCTCTAAAAGTAATTTCTCTTGCTATTTTCTATGTACGTCAAGGAATCAGATCTTACATCCAAACAGTTAATCCATTTGGAGATAATTTTGTATATGAGGGTACAGAGTAAGCCAGTTTCATTCTTTGGCATGCCTCTCCAGTTTTCCCAGCACCATTTTTTGAAGAATCCTCCTGCCTCCATTGTATGACCTTAGATTCTTTGGTTGAATTAAACACTAATTAATGTGTAGTTTTTTTCTGAGCTTTCAATTCTTTTTTTTTTTTTTTTTTTTTTTTGGTTTTTGATTTTTGGGCCACACCCGGCGGTGCTCAGGGGTTACTCCTGGCTGTCTCCTCAGAAATAGCTCCTGGCAGGCACGGGGGACCATATAGGACACCGGGATTTGAACCAACCACCTTTGGTCCTGGATCAGCTGCTTGCAAGGCAAACGCCGCTGTGCTATCTCTCCAGGCCCTGAGCTTTCAATTCTAATTCTATGGAACTGTATGTATTTTTATTTCAACACCATGTTTTTATTCCAAAACCATATAGTTTACTGTCATTTTGTAGTACAGTTTGGTTATCATGGTGCCTTCATTTTTGTTTTCCATAGTTGTTATTTTTCCTTATTAAAAAAACAAGTCTGGGGCCTGGAGAGATAGCACAGCGGCGTTTGACTTGCAAGCAGCTGATCCAGGACCTAAGGTGGTTGGTTCAAATCCCGGTGTCCCATATGGTCCCCCGTGCCTGCCAGGAGTTATTTCTGAGCAGACAGCCAGGAGTAACCCCTGAGCATAGCCGGGTGTGACCCAAAAACAACAACAACAACAACAAAACCAAGTCTGTTTTTTTTTTTTTTTTTGGTCACACCCGATGGCACTCAGATTATTCCTGGCTCTGTGCTCAGAAATCACGCCTCACAGGCTTAGGGGACAATATTAGATGCTGGGAATTGAATCGAGATCCACATGCAAGGCAAACACCCTACAACTGTGCTATCGCTCCAGCCCCAAGGTCTGTATTTTTCATTGGGATTATATAAAATATTTATATAGTTTTTGAAAAAATGAGCATTTATAATTTTTTTTTTTTTTTTTTTTGTGGTTTTTGGGTCACACCCGGCTGTGCTCAGGGGTTACTCCTGGCTCCATGCTCAGAAATTGCTCCTGGCAGGCACGGGGGACCATATGGGACACTGGGATTCGAACCGATGACCTCTTGCATGAAAGGCAAACGCCTTACCTCCATGCTATCTCTCCAGCCCCCATTTATACTTTTTTTAATTTGGGGTCAGAGAAATAATATAGCAGGAACAGCACTTGCCGTGCACACAGCTGACCTGATGTCAATCCCTGACAATACATAATGCTCCCTGAGCACCACCAAGAAAAATTCCTAAGAAGAGACCCTGAAGTAACCCCTGAGCAGAGTATGATTCAAAACAAACAAACAAACAAACAAAAATAAATAAAAATTTACACAATGATGTACATAGTTTATAGTGAGATGTCAAGCATATGTTTCTATCTCCAATCCCATTACTCCATGTTCCCATTTTCACCACTTACCCCACACTCCCTTCTACTCTATTTTCCACATCCATTTTATGTACATAAAATATCTTTCTACTTCTTACATCTTGGTCTATTTTTTTAAATAGGGACCATAACAGATAGTACTCAGGGGGCTACCAACAGTGCTGAGAGAAGGGACATAGAGTGCTATAAAATGCATGCAGAATTTTCCTATGCTAGGCACATGTTGCTTTATCATTTGAGCAATATTCCTGGTGGGCCTTGTTCTATGTCTTGGAAAGTGTTTTGATGTCTTCACTATACAGGTCTTACACTTCCTTCTGTAAAATTTATACCTAGAGCTTAATTCTTTGAATGTGATTATAAATAAAATTTCCTTCTACCCATTTATTACTAGCATGTAGAAATATACCCAATCTTTGTTTTTTTGTTTTTGTTTTTGTTTTTTGTTTTTGGTCACACCCGGCTCTCTCTGTGCTCAGAAATCAATCCTGGCAGGCACGGGGGACCATATGGGATGCTGGGATTTGAATCACTGTCTGTCCTTGATTGGCTGTGTCCAAGGCAAATGCCCTACTGCTGTGTTGTCTCTCTGGCTCCTATAATCAATCTTTGTATACTGAGTCTGTAGCCAGCCACTTTGCCATACTCATTCATATATACAACCATATTATTATACCATCTAAAAATCAGCAAATAAAGATAATTTTAATACTTTTTAATCTATATTTCATTTGTTTCTTATTTTATTTACTGAAAGACTTTTATACTAATTTTTTTAAAGTGTGATAGTGAATAATCCTGTCTGTTTCTAACTATATTTTATTTACTTTTTGTTTTTTTTAGGCCATACCTGGCAGGGATTATTATTTATTACTCCTGGGTATATGAGTCTATGTTCTAGGATCATTCCTCATGGAAGTCAAAAGACCATATGTGGTTCAAAGATCGATACAAGTTCAGGAAGCACCTTATCCATTTACTATTACTATCCCCATTCTGAGTTTTTAATTATAAGTACTAAATCATGCCAAATATTTATTCAGAAACTATCAAATGTTACATGTTTGATTTCACATTTTAGTGCATTCTATTGATTTATTTCTATCATGGTCTGTGAGGAATAAACATCATTGGGCTATAATTTATAGTATTTCTATTATATTTTAACTGCAGTTTACTAGTATTTTATTGGTGAGTTTTGTATCTACATTCATCAGAGTTGGCTTATAATTTTATTTTATGTGATGTACTTTTTTTGAATCTGTTTGGAGGCCACACCACCCAGCTGTACTCAGGGACACTCCTAACTTGGTGCTTAGGAGTCTCCTATAGGGGACCAGGTAGTATTATTGATCAAACCCAGAGTTCCTACATGTAAGATGTGGACTCCAGGAAATTTAATCACCTTCCTGCTCCTACATAAGTTTTATGAGTTTAAAGAGAAAAAACAGTTCTTATTTTTTGTTTATATTTATTCCACGGCTGAGCACATCCAGCTTTGCTAAAGGTTTATTCATGGCTGTATGTTCAAGGATCATTCCTGGCAGGATCCAGGGACCATATTGGATGCTGGGGATTGAATCTAGATTGGCTGTGTACCAGGCATGAGCCTTACTCACTGTACACAGATCTCCCTCCAGAAGTCTTTTTGGTTGGGTTGGGTTGGGTTGGGTTTTGTTTGTTTGTTTGTTTGTTTGGGGACCACACCTGGATGTGTTCATGACTTATTTCAAGGTTCACTCCTGTCAGTGCTCAGTGGACCAAATGGAGTACTGTGAATCCAACCTGGGTCAGCCACTTAAAAAGGCAAGTGCCCTACCCTCTGTACTATTGCTCCAACCCCTCCCTCCAGAAATTTTTAACTTTGCAAAACATGCGAAATAGAAACTGTACCCATAAAACCACAACTCCTTATTTCCCCTCAGTCATTGGCAAGACCCTCTTATGGATCAACAACAACAAAATAAAACACCACCACACTGGAATATGCTTTTTTAACTCTTATTTTCATCCCATAATTTTATAGATGAGAAAATGAACCTAGTTCAATAGCTTATTCCACATTATTAGTGATCCAGCCTGGACTTTGGACCACTATACTCTCAAAATAAGCACCTTTTTGGACACACAGAGTAGAAAAACAAGAGTAACATAATAATTAACCAAATTCAACCACCATATATCTGAAAACATCTGGGCTCTCCTAAGTTACAGCAAATAAAGAACTACTAGGGAAAGAATTTCTCCCATTCTCCATACTGCAATAAACCAAACAAGAGACACTCCCAAATTAAATACGATACTCCATCTATTTTTACCTATTCAATGTTCATTAAATATTTTGATGTTAAAATAATTGTGGATATATTTCACGGGAGGATGCAAAACTAATAACTTAAAAAAAAATCTTTGAGGGAATCCTGTTTTCAATAGTGAGGTGCTTTGGCCTGTGGCCCCAGCTGCCCATGGGCTCATCCATTCTCTTATCTTTCTCCAGATTTCTGATGGGGAAGCTTGGGAAGTCCAGAAACAAACTACTACAGAATGCAGGACAAGCTAAGCGGACATATTCAGATCACCATTAATAGTACTTTCACGCTTTTGCATGCCCATGCTACTTATGATACCTTTAAGTGCTATGTCTCTCAATGGGAAGCTAAAGAATAAGTTAGGGGAGTCTTTCAGGAATAATAATCAACTAAAAAACAAAAAAAGCAGTGAGACTGTGTACTCTGCTTGACATCAAGTTTAGGATGAAGTGGGGGAGTTGGAAGCAGACTAAATGGGCTGAATTACATATCAAGCTCTCCTTGGAAGATCCATTGTGGGATAACATTTAAATTCTAGTAGCTACTTCCTTTGTCCACAAATTGTAAATCCATAAAATTTAAAAATAGTCCTATTGAAAGCCATTCATTTTTTACAAGACACTTATTAAAACTCAGTGATAGCTAATCACTTTATAAGGGTGAACATGAAAAATGTTTTTTTTCCCTTTCTTGTGAATATTACCCAATGAAAGAAAGCAAAGCCATTTCAAAATAATTCTGTAGAGGCAGAAAGGAAAAAGCTATTAACTCTCAAGCTTTTTACATTTTCATCCATATGCTGCTGCCAATATTCAAAGCTTCAGAGATTACTGGAAGATTTTCAAATATAAAATGCACAGGAAAAAATGTCTTGCCTTTATTTTAGCTATGCCTAAGCAGCTGGCTCGAAGCAGCTGGCAATGCAAAAAAAAAAAAAAAAAAAAAGAAATTCATCAGTGAAGCCAAGCACCTCCTTGACTAGCATCACGTGCCAGGGTATGACCAGCTTTAGTTCCCTTTGGCAATTCATTTTAACCTGTCTCAAAATATTCCTTCTCAGAATATCTGCATCAGTATGTAAATCCTGGCACTGGGTTCTGGGTATTCATTCTTCCCCCAGCTGCTCTCTACTTCACATCCTCTAAAATCATAGCTCCCCATGCCAAAATGAAAGGCAAAATGGTACATTAGTCAAAGACACAAAGAATGAGCACCACGTAAGGTGAGAAGCATGTGCCATGAATATTAATGCAACTAAAGCAATTATAATGATTACAATGAGAGCTGGCACACATCAACTCCTAACCATACAGAAAAAAAGCTGTGCTTAACATTGATGAAAGTCAGGCAGCTCTGCTTTAGTAACTCAGAGGCATGAGTGTTTCAGTTTTCTGGGTAACAACTCTGGACTCCCACCTTCCAGAGACAACCAATAATTTTCAAGCACACTGCTAAATTCCCAAAATAAACCTGAACTCGCATTAACTGAAGATATACAACCTATTGCAGATGGGTGTTGGTAAAACACCCATGAAAACCACAGGTTGAAAAAGTGTGAGAACATTAAAATCCTTGGCAGTTACTGTTTAATTTTTAAACAATCTACTCTAACAATTTTAGTAGGTGGAACAAAATTATAACAGTAATGAAAATACTTTATTACTGAGCCACTACTTTTCCTGAGGCACTAGAAAAATAAAAGAAAAATGCTTTTCCTAGACAGGAAGAAACATTTAAAATAAAAAGAAAAATAGAACAAGGCAGCCATTAAGTGTAAAATGTCCATTTATGGTAAGGATAATAATTTATTTAAATTCATTCAGTATCCTAAAATATGAATGCTACAATATATAATAATAATAATAATAATAATAATAATAATAATAATAATAATAATAATAATAAAATTCATCATATAAAAATAATGGGCTTTCATTATTTCCAGCCTAAATGAAATTTTCAAAATGCTTCAACCTGGATCAGGAAGATGGTTCAAAGGGTTAGAGCACAGCTTTGCATGTGGAAAATCTTGGATTTGATCTCTACACCCCAAGGTTCCTAGAACACTTAAGTTCCCCACTCCTTTAGAAACAAACAAAAAAAGTTTAAACTATCAGACTTGCTCAAATGTTTCATAGAGACCTAAAATAAAACATATGTGTTTAAGTATAAAATAAAAAATAAACTAGCTTTATTAGCTTCAGAAAAACTTTATACACTATACAATGTACCCAGAACTAAGCCCAAACCATATCAGTATTGTTAGGTAACGAATAAAATGTCAATATAAAGGATTTAAATACATTTTTAAAAAAATTTAATAAGAGAATATAGGAAATTAAAGCACTTGCCTGTGTGCAACTGGCCCTTGTTTAACCTCTGGCATCACAAAAGTTTCCTGAGCACTAATCTGAGTGACTGCTAAGAAAGCCACGTGTATTCCTGAGCACTGCCAAGTGTAGTGTAGTAAGAGGTAATGAAAGGAACTGGAAAGGTAACAGCAGAATTATCTGCCATTAGTCTGAGTCTCTTTGACCAAATTTAATCAGTCTCCTCTGTGTTGCCTCCCAAAGGATATCCAGTTTGGGTCTTGCATGGCTGACTTTGACTCAGCTAATTCAATGAAGAATTCAAAGTAGGTTTAGTGAGAAACCCCCACTCTTGAGAACAGGATGACCTCAATATATGTCCAAATTCCTCATCCTTCTCCATCCTATACATGATTTCAGATCAGCCTAGCCTGCCTCCAGCAAGAATCCTCTTATGCTGTCAAGTCAAGATTTACATAGTGCTCAGTAATTTTTCATCTCCTGTCTCATCCCAATCCCCCTACTCTACTTCTTATCCTTAAACTCACTCTATTTCTTGTCCTTTGTGTTCAGAACTGTAGTCTTGGATCTATACTGAGGTCTCTTTCCTCCTAATGCAATAGTGCTGAATAGGGTTCATTTTACCAAATTAGTTAAAATCTATATCTGGTTTTCTTTCACAAGAGAGTGATTACACCAATAGAAAAATAGTTCACTACTTCTTAAAAACATTAAACATAAGAGTTACCACACATTAATCCCCAGCACCAAGTTCCCTAAGCACCCTAAGCATCACACCAGGAGTAGCATGGCCATATGTGGCCCCAAAACAAAACAAAAACCCAAACAATATGAAAATCCCACTCGTAGGTGTGTGTGCATACACAAACATATGTACATAAACAAAGATATATCCATGAGAACTGAAAACACATGTCACCAAAATCCTTTTATATTTATTTATTTATTTATTTATTCATTTATTTATTTATTTATTTATTTATTTATTTTGGTTTTTGGGCCACACCCGGCGGTGCTCAGGGGTTACTCCTGGCTATCTGCTCAGAAATGGCTCCTGGCAGGCACAGGGGACCATATGGGATGCTGGGATTTGAACCAACCACCTTAGGTCCTGGGTTGGCTGCTTGTGAGGCAAACGCCGCTGTGCTATCTCTCTGGCCCCATCACTAAAATTCTTAACAGAAATGTTCACAGCATTTATTCATAAATTGTGCTCACAGTAATTAAGTCAAAAACAGAAACAATTCCGATCAAATGATGGATAAAGGAAATATGCTCTATCTACATAACAATGATATTCAATTAGGAAAGAAATGGAACACTGATATATGCAAAACTAGAAGAGACTTCAGAAACAGCATGAGAGAAGCCAGTCACAGGTCATATGCTTAATGATTTCATTTCTACAGAATTTTTAGAATAAAAAAATCTGGAGAAAGAGAAATTAATTGTTTCTCAGAGAGAGGAAGAGAAAGAGATAGGAAGTTTACTAATGGAAGAGGGTTGGGGGGGGGGGTTGCAAATGTTCAAATGTTCTAAACTACAACTAGGCCACGCTAGATATAACACAAACCACTGAAAGGCAAACTTTTAAATGGTAGATTTTACAGCAGTGAGCTACATTTTATATGCTTTTATTTTTCAAAATAGCTTCTGTCATAAACTTGTTTGTTTAGTACTATTTGTAGAGGGCCTGCTCTATGCCAGGCATTGGGAATAACACAATATACAGATATATTCTCTATCCTCCCAGAATAACTTCCAGTCATGTGGAAGAAGTCTAGATTTACTGGTTTTGGTTGTTATTGTCTGCTTCATTGTTTTTGTTTTTGTTTTGGGGGTGGGAAGGTCACATCTGGTGATTCTTAGGGATTATCCCTGGGCTGGTTCTTGGGGGTTGCTCCCAGTAGTGCCAAGAACCAAGTGGTGTTGAGAAATGAAGCAAGCAAAGGCTGCACTCCAGGAGCAGTCCAAGAAGCTTAGTTTTCATCTTTGTTCATGATTACTTGGAAAAGACCTAATCCCCTACCTAGAAACAGCAGTATTTAAAGAGAAAACTCAGAGACTGACATAGTAGAGAGCCTCCTAAATGTTAGCTCTTATTATTAAGTAATTAGAAAGGAAAATTAAGAGGCAGGAGATAGTCCAGCATGTAGGGAGCTTGTATTGCTCAAAATCAATCTGAGTTTGATTCCTGTCAGCCTGATAGTCCCTGTCAGGAGAGATTCTAAATGCAGAGACTGGAATAAGCCCAGAGAATCACTTCATGTAGCCCAAAAACAACAACAACAAACAAAAAATGGCAAATTAAAATTGCCACAAATTTAAAAAAAGATATGAATAAATAGGAAAGCTAAGATTGGAAGGTTGGAAAAGGTATCTCTTCATCAGGAAATAAAATTTGGGCTGAAGGTAAAAAGAATATTGGGAACTGAAGGCTAAAGAAAGTGAAGTGTGAAAGTCTTAGAACAAGTGCATGAGATATTCCAGGAATTCTACTTGGTAGCAGACACCATGTCAGTGAGGTACAGAAAAGCAGGAACTAGAATGTTCCAAGTCTAGTAGATTAGAATAAGAATTTTGGATTAATACAATGAAAAAAAAAATCACCAAAGGTTTGGTTTTGTGTTTTTGTTTTGTTTTGTACCACACCTGGTGACGCTCGGGGTTACACCTGGCTATGTGCTCAGAAATCGCTCCTTGCTTAAGGGACCATATGGGACACTGGGGGATTGGGGATCGAACCTTGGTCCATCCTAGACTAGGGCGTGCACAAGGCAGATGCCTTACAGTTTGCGCCACCACTCCGGCCCCTCCCCAAAGGTTTCTAAGCAAATTCCTATTGTTTCCACTAGCTATGCAATCTTAGCAAACACTTGCTGAACTTCAACCTCTTTTCAGTATAATTAGAAAAACAGCATAGCATACTGGATTACTCTCAGACTTCAATAAATTAATGATGTAAAATACATAGCAGTGAGGTTTGCTAGATAAGTCAATTTAAAAAACAAACACAAACTGTGTCTATGCAAAAAAAAAAAAAGAAACACAAACCTTTTTAAGTAGTTGGTGGTTTGGGGTTTTTTGTTTGTTTTTTCTTTTTTTCTTTTTTTTTTTTGGTTATTTTTATACTTCTGTTATTACTGCCCTATTGTCTATTTTTTATTTTGTTTTTGTTTGTTTTGCTTTGTTTTGTTACCCTTTTCTTCTTTTTTTCCTCCTTCCTTCTAAAGGGGAATTTATAACACCTAGATGGACCACTCCTAGTTGCTTTATTTTTCCCCTTTTGCTTTTGTCTTTGTTTTTGGTTTTTTCTCCCTTATCTTTTGGTATATCTCCAACAGAACCATATTACTGGAACCATTTGTTCAGCCTCACAATTTGAGGGGGAAAAATAAATGATACCAAGACCAGACAGCCGAATGAACATTTAGTGGAAAGAAAAAATGATCAGACTTGAACACTAAACCCATACATAGTCAATTACAACAGAATCAATACCCAATTTACAACAAGCTATACAAGTGGGGAACAGTTACATTGGCATTATGGGGGGTAAAGGAGGGAAATATAGGATGCATGCTGGGAACAGAGTGGAGGGAAGACATTAGGGGTGGGAATACACCTCATTTATTATCACAATATGACTTGAATATTTCTGTGAAATAATTGTGGGGTTTTTTTTTTGGTTTTTTTTTTTTTTTTTTTTTTGGTTTTTGGGCCACACCCGGTGACGCTCAGGGTTTACTCCTGGCTCTGCGCTCAGAAGTCGCTCCTGGCTTGGGGGACCATATGGGATGCCGGGGGATCGAACCGAGGTCCGTCCTAGGCTAGCGCAGGCAAGGCAGGCACCTTACCTCTAAACCCACTGCCCGGCCCCTCTGTGAAATAATTGTAATTTACTTTGACCACAATAAAATAAAACACAAAACCAAATTCTGAATACTTATTGTGAACTACTATTTGCTTCTTTTTTGTTTTGTTTTATTTGGGGCTACACCCAGGGATGCTTAAGGGTTACTCTTGGCTATGCACTCAGAAATCACTCCTGGTTTGGGGGACCATATGGGACACCAGGGGATCAAACTGCAATCTATTTTAGGCTAGTGCTCAAGGCAGATGCCTTACCGCTTTGTGCCACCGCTCCCCCCTATTTGTTTCTTTGTATGGCCAAGATGGATTCTGTCTTGTTTTGTGTTTTTGTTTTGTTTTATATGTTTTGGAGGGGACTTGAGCCCCATCCACTGCACTAGGAATTATTCTTGACTCTGTGCTCGGGGGGGGGGGGGGGGTTCCGAGAAGTGAGAGCAAATATATGTGTAATGTGACTATAGGTAAAAGCCTAAACAAAGGTGTTCCCCCACAAATTCCACTTCCTAGTAACCTCTACCTTTGAGATGTAAAAGTAAAAAAAAAAAAGTGGTTTTCTACCACTCCATGGATAACAACAGTGCTCCCAGCCTTTTTGGGGCCCTTCATTGGCTTTATGTTGCTAGTTTCCTTTGGTCCTTGGGCTTTTCGCAAACTCACCACCTTCGTAAAGAATCAAGTGGATGAAGCAACCAGAAAGGACTCAAAGGTTCTATACCAACAACTATGCACCTCAGAAGACCAGCTGACACCTGACATCTCCCCTCCTGCCAACTCTCCGCCACTTAAGTTTGAAGTTATCGAGGAGCTGGCGCATAGACCTCAATCTGTGCCTTGCCAAGCTTTGGAAACGACTGAATCAAGGGTAGCAGATGTGGTGACTGGAAGCCCCACACCTCTTCACCCAGTGTGGCCAGTCCACCGAGGCACGTCTGTCCCTTCTATATTGTATACTAAACAGGGGGAGATGTGGGAGATCGAGCACCCCACATATCAAAGGAACTCTGAATGAATTTTCCACCGCCTGTCTGATTCAAGCCACAAAAGTTTGCATAGCCCCGAACCAACAGAAAACTCTGCAAATAAATTTAGCTCAGCACAAAGAATCTGGCTTAACCAGATGCCTTAACCTTTCTATGGAACCTGTTTTTGTAACTGCTCTCAAGCATGTAGTTATAGATATGTTTTTGTAAAGTTTAAATTATGATCCTTATTGCTTGCACAAAAGATAGATCTAAATGGAAAATAGGCTAAACAAATAATTGTATTTGCATAAATATCAATTAGCTATTTGTTTAAGAATTTGCTTCCCCTCCCCCCATCCTGCCAGGTTCCTCTTTATCCTTCCCGCCATCAAAATGTGTTTATGCTCCCATTGGTTAAAATTGTTGTACTTGTACAAATCTGATTGGTTTATGTTTCAATCCTATGTTACTAAAATAGGCCCTGGATTGAGCTATTATGAAAGGGGCCCTTGGGCTACTGTGAAGGTAAGAAGTGCTCAGGCCATGGGGGTATTGTTGGAAAGATGTGTGCAGAAATAATGTTAACCGTATATTAACTTCTGATCCTCAATAAAAATAAGCTATTATAAAATTAAAAAAAGTAAA
This sequence comes from Suncus etruscus, assembly GCF_024139225.1. Taxonomy (NCBI): domain Eukaryota; kingdom Metazoa; phylum Chordata; class Mammalia; order Eulipotyphla; family Soricidae; genus Suncus; species Suncus etruscus. Next base: position 125,871,738 of record NC_064848.1, on the reverse strand, counting down.
AAAAATAGCACAAAATAATTTTTTAATTTTTTGTATTTATTGTTGCTTGTTTTTTGTTTTTGTTTTTGTTTTTTTGTTGTTTTTTTGTTTTTTTTGTTTGTTTGTTTTTTTTTTTGCTTTGCTTTGCTTTTTTCCTTTATTTCCCTTGCTTTGATTCGTCTTTATTTCAGGACCATGGTTAGTGTTCGGTTGTTGTCTTTACTGCTGAGGTGCTTTTCAGATTTTTTGTTTGTTTGTTTTGGTTTTTTTTTTTATTTTGGGTTTGATTTTTCTTGTATTATTTTTACGTTTTCATTCCTTTTTTCCTTTCTTTTCTTAAACTGATATTTATAGTTTCTAGAAGGACTCCTCATGATTTTTGCTTGTTTGAATCCCCCCACTTTTTTTTTTCTTTTTTACCTTCAAACAGTAACACATAACTTGAACCATCTTGTTTTACCTCATAAATTGAGGGGGAAATAATGAAGGACACCAAGACCAAAACAGTTGTATTAATATCGAGTAGAAATAAAAAAATATCAGACTTGAACACCAAATCCAAAGCCAACTACAACAGAATTGATACCCAATCTACAACAGGCTAGACACAGAAGCGACCACTTATACTAGCAGCCTGGGGGTGGGGGGGAAGGAGGAGGGGTGATTTGGAATGCATGCTGGGAACAGGAATGGAGGGAGGACTACATTGGTGGTGGGAATGCCCCTGATTCAATGTCACTATGTATGTACCTGAAATACTACTCTGAATGATTTATAATCCACTTTGGTCAAAATAAAAATTATTAATATAAAAAAAAGTCCATTGGATAGTTGCTTTTGTAACTGACTTGACCTTCCCCCAGCTGGATTTGGGGGTTGGTTTGAATAAAGAAAGGAGTGCTTGCTTTGAATGGAAGCATAGGAAGCACAGGCAGAGAGAGCACATGGCAGAGAGAGGAGGCCATGAAGCAAAAAGCAGGGTGACCCAGTTAATCTTTTGACTAGCTTGGTATTATTTCTCCTCTGCTACCCTGCTTCATCAGACCCTAGGGCTAGAAAAATGTTGCCGGGGGCAGTCTCACCAGTCATGAATATTTCTATTTTACACATGTGTAGCACATAAGATAGAATCCAGATCTCCTCCATGGAAAGCAAGCACTCATCCCATTGAACTCTATCTCTGCCCCTGTTCTCTTTTAATGAGCAGATATAAGTCAGCTTTCATAGAAGGCTTCGAATAGAAGGCTTTCCTTAGAAAGCCACATAAAATCATTACTGAGAAAAGCCCTCTACACTTACCCAGGAAGCAAATGATATTTTAAGAAACATTTTCTTCAAAACTCAGGCCAGAAAATGTACCAGTCCACATGAACGTTAGCTGAACATTTGCTATCAAACAGGATTACAAAGCAACCAACAGGAGAATTGATTTTAGAAGATATTCTGGACATTCTTATGATAAATTTATCCTTATTTATATCATCCTCAAATTCTGTCTGAAAAATGATAGCCGTTAGGTCTTGTCACTGATGAAGGAAGACACCTCTGTACCCCTTAGAGTAAGTACTTATCTGAAGTATATTTGTAATAATGGCACACATGGGACTTTTCTCAAGTTAATTAAATCATTGTGAAAAAAGCGAACACTTGTGAGACTTTTCGAAAGTCTGGACAGGATTCTATAGGGAAATGTTTTTTAATTATCTTGCTATTTCATTAATGTTTTTCTGACTTTTTATAAGAATAATTATTCTTTAAATTTTCTGAGAAAACATTGACAAAGTACAGTAATGGGGTTCATGTTTATTTATAATATGTTGTAAGATACACAAAAGAGAATATCTTTCCCATGTATTTGCCCCATAAATTTTTATGAACCACAAATAAAAATGATTTTGTTTTGGAATTTATTAAATAGCATACATTAAAAAAGCAAAAATAGCAACAACAAAAACTTAAGGTGTTATGATTATAATTATATTAATTATGAACTAAGTAGCAGAAATCTAATTTTTCCCTGGGTAGAAATAAAAGTTCTAAAAATTATGTACTTCAAATATTATACAGACACTATTACAGATTAACTTAATGACATGAATTTAAATAATAAATAATGCTATCAACATGCCATCTAAAGTATATTTATAATAATAAAAATTTTAAATATGTTTTAAATGTTACTACTTTTTGTCCTAGGTCTAAAGAGAAAATTTAATTGGAATTACATGTTGTCATTTATATAAAATTATCAGTCATATTATAAATAAAACTTTGTTACATAGGTAGTTTTCCAGTTCTGTCTAGGATCTAAAAAATACTGTATGAAATTCAAAAAGAATAAAAAGTTTTATAAATGTTTACTTAAGATTTTATAAATTTTATTTTGGGTTTGAGGAGCTCTGGGTTTGTTTTTGGGTTTGGGAGTAGCATTTTTCACAAGTATAGATAAATGCCTCTAATTTGGTATGCTAAAAATTCATTATGCTAAGATAATAGTAGTATAGATTAATAAGAATCTCAGAAAATTCAAACCAAGGGATTTCTTACCTATTTCTTTCTTCATCTGGAAAAATGTGAAAAAACAAAAACAAAAACTAAAAACTAAAAGAAGTTTCTCAGAATTTGTATACTCCATTCTCCCTACCCTTTGGGGGAATTAATGTACCAATAATTTTTACTTTTCTTAATTCTTTCATTATTTTGCACAGAACAAGCAAATAGATTGGGTTAGTCACAAGGGTACCAGACAAGCCTAAGATGTACATTTTTTGTTGTTCTAAAGTTTATACAATGTTTATTGTATAAAGTACATCAAACTTTACTTTTTTTACTAAGACTAAATTTAATTCAACTTATCTATGATAAACCAATACAATTTTATCTCTTAAAGGGATAGCACAAATTTATTGCTTCCTACAAAACTAAGCATATTGAAATCTGTGTTATTAATAATATATAGTATATAATAATGAATTGATGTTCTAGAAAAGGAAAAAATAATAAACATGCATCAAACCATTGTTGTATTAGCATTCTAACAAAAGAATAACTCATTGAAAATAATTCTATAAATAATGTGAAAATGGGATTGAATTACACATCACAATTACCAATCTGGTAATAGATTACCAAACTATAACCTTTTCTCAAACAATGCTGATTCTGACTTTCATGTGAAGAACATATTCAATACGCTGTGTGTAGGAGAACCTGATTTGATCTCCCAGCACCACAGAAGTGACCCCCAGACTCTGAGCACTATCAGGTATGTCCTCCAAATACTAATTTAATTAAAAAAAACCCTCCCAGCTTAAAAATTAAACAAGAACGAGGCCGGAGAGATAGCACAGCAGTAGGGGGTTTGCCTTTTACACAGCCAAACCTGGACAGATGGTGGTTTGAATCCCGGTATCCCATATGGTCCTCCGAGCCTGCCAGGAGCCATTTCTGAGCTCAGAACCAGGAGTAATCTCTGAGCACTGCAGCTGGGTACAACCCAAAAATAAAAAATAAATAAAAAAATAAAAAGATTAAGCATGAACATATAGGGTTCTTGATAACACTATTTTCCAAATAGATAAAGTCCCTCCATAACATAAGTCATATGTTAAAGCTCTAGTCTCTAATGTATCAATACATGAAGATGGGACCTTGGGGTCTAGTTAATTAGGTTTAGATGAGGGAATAAGGGAGAGGCTGTCATGAAATTTGGGCCCTTTAAGCAGACACCAGACATTCCACCAGCATTCCAATTCTCCAATTCTCCCCTCCCTTTCCCCTCTCCTCCTCTCCTCCCCTTCCTTTCCTTCCCTTCTTTTTTCCCTCCTTCCCATTCCTCCCTCCCTCCCTCCCCTCCTTCTCCTCCTCCCCTCTTGTTCCTCTTCTCTCCTTTCTCTCCCTCCCTCCCCTCCTTCTCCTCCTCCCCCTCTCTCTCCTCCTCTCCTCTTTCTTCCTTCCTCCCTGCTCCCCCTTCTACCTCTCCTTTCCTCTCTTCTCTTTTCTCCCATCTTTTTCCTCTTCCCAACCCACAGTAATATGAGAATGTGAGTATTACACCAAACTGATCATCTGTAAACCTCCACTGGAGAGGAGATTCCTTATCATGGAAGTGAGTCAATCAACACTTCTGTGTGGAAATTCCCAGCCTCCAGAAGTGAAATGAAGCGATGTCTGCTGTTTCAGCCACCTCGTCTGGCACTCTGTTATGCTAGACCTACATGACTAATACTCTATAAAATCAAATGACAAAATGACTTCTGCAAAGAAATACAATCTAAAAACATGTTTAGATTCTGGAAATTTGTTCTACATTATTAATGTTCCAAGTAAGAACAAATGTAATTTTATTTATTTTCTTTTTCTGGCATGGCAATAATGCCACACTTCTTTTTCATGTAAATTTTAATGACATTAATGATTACATTAATTTTAATGACTACAAATTTAATAACTATAAGTCATCCTGCAGTACACTTTTATATGTCCTCCTAGATCTTTGCTCTGTCTGTGGATTCAGATCTGCCATCTACCTATAGAACTATGTCAGCTCATATAATTCCTCTCATTTATCTAAGAAGTAAAATTCAGATGTTTGGAATTATGCTTTCTGGAAAGTAGGTGACTTATATCTTTACTTTTATCACTAAGGCTGGAATTAGGGTCATTTGTATAAGTTGTTCTTTACCCAAAGAATCATTGTATATGGCAAGTCATTTGCATCAAATTACCTAAGAAAAAAACATCAGAAGTTATTTCTACACTCCCTACAACATCCCTCAACAACAATGACAACAACAACACAAACATAAACACACAGTGCAGAAAGAAATGTTCAAATACATTTCACCAAGATGTCTAGTGGAAAAGCTGAGTAATGAGGCTTGAATCCTGTTAAACCTGCCTTCTCTGCTTCACTTATTAGTGAAAATTATTTAGAGCTAAATTGCACAATTGAATCTGGGAAAAATTCCAAATGAACAATCTGATTCCTCACTACCACTCGTCTTAGGCACATGAAACTCCAAGTCCTAACATTTTAGCTTCATTATACTTAACTGGCTACACAAATGCAAAAATTCTATTTATTTACCTATTTATTTATAGGAAGGCAATATTATGCTAGCATTATCTGAATTATTTTAAAATATACATCAAACTCCCATTTTAATGGAACTACTGTCATCATTGTCTATTAGCTTCCACACACTTATCATCATTAAAATCATTTTGTGATTCTATTCTAATCTACTTAACTTTAGATCTAAATTATATTTCCTAAGTTTTAGTCTTCCAACTTTTCATCGAAGTGATTCAATGAGATTCTATTATGTTGCAGTTAGCATTATTTATATACTAGTTCCCACTTAATAAGCACTGAAACTTGCCAATCATTTGCTTTTGTGGGGGGAAAAGAATATCATCAAGAAGTATACACATATTATCTTAAGAGATTTCTCAAGAGTGAAACTAAAATGTCAAAGAGCTTGAGAAAAGTTTAAATATTCCTATGATTTGCTTGCTTTTTAAAAGAGTGAACTATTTTTATTTGCCAGCAAAAATAAGCTTTCTGGTTTTCTTTACATACAAACTATAATGCAAACCTGCAAACATAAGATGTTCTCTTCTGTGACAGGATAACTATCAAGTGATATTTATATATGCTATAAATGCAATATTTTATATCAACTTACTGTGTTTCCCTTCACATGATCATCTGCTTTGTTTGTCACCTATAAAAGTGTGTTTCGACGTTTAAAAGAGAAAAATGAACAAGTACTATATGTGTCATAGCTATTCATTTCCTGTCACAATGGTGCAAATTTATTCCCCTCTTTGCCAATTGTTAATTTAAAATTGTTAATATAAAAATGATCATTGGGAGCCAGAGAGATAGCACAATAGTGGGCATTTGCCTTGCATGCATCATACCCAGGAGGGACCTGATTGGATTCCCAGCATCCCATATACTATATATATATATACTATATAGTTTCCCAGCCTGCCAGGTGCAATTTCTGAGTGCAGAGCCAAGAGTAACCCCTGAGAACTGCTGGGTGTGGCCAAAAAAAAACCAATCAATCAGCCAATCAAGTTTAAAAAATAAATAAAATTATCATTGTGCATGTATAGAAAATACTTTCCAAGTTATTCCTTTATGTATTATATTTATTTGAAATTAGAAAATTGCCAGAAAGATAGTACAGTGAGCAACACACATGCTTTACAAACAGCTGACCAGGTTCTATCCCAAGCACAGCATGTGCCGCACAATGCCAGGATTCATCTCTCAGTGCTCAATCAAACTAAATCCTGATTAAACCACTGGGTGTGACCCAAAAATCAAAAATAAGTAAATTGAATTAAACTAGAATAGCTGTCTTAGCTCAGGCACAGCAAATATTTCATTTTCATATGGTCCTTCTAGAACATAATGTTTTTCATTAACATTGTTAATTCTCACCAAGTCTACTCATATATTCCAAATTAATATTTGTACAGAGTAAAAGATGTTGATAACTACTATTTTTTTGTTTTGTTTTTTGTTTTTTCGGCTACACCCATTTGATGCTCAGGGGCTACTCCTGGCTAAGTGCTCAGAAATTGCCCCTGGCTTGGGGGGACCATATGGGAACGCTGGGGGATCGAACCACGGTCCTTCCTTGGCTAGCGCTTGCAAGGCAGACACCTTACCTCTAGTGCCACCTCACTGGCCCCGATAACTACTATTTTAACTACCTCACAGTTTCCCAATACTACTGTAATCCTTATTCCTGTGAAAAATTTTTTTCTTTGTTTTATTTTTATATTTTTTTATTTTTTAATTAATAGTTTTATTTAAACACCTTGATTACAAACATGATTGTGGTTGGGATTCAGTCATGTAAAAAACACCCCCCTTCACCAGTGCAACATTCACATCACCAATGTCCCAAATCTCCCTCCTCCCCACCCCACACCACATGCACTCGAGACAGGCTTTCTACTTCCCTCACTCATGAAAAAATATTTTGTACTACTTATGTATTGTCATCTCTTTTCTAGACTCAAATATTGTCCATGGTACTACATTTGTAAACCCCTTTATAATTATTACTCATTGTTCTGTTGGGGAAAGTTCCTTGGGAAGCTCCCATGTTTACTTTTCCATGAGATCATCTTTTCAAGTTCCGCCCCAAATCCCAAGATAATTTTGATGGAACTCATATTTTATGTATAAATTAACTTCAAAGACCATGGTTTGGATTTATAATTTAGATGCTGCATATATACCGGGAATAATTGCTTTGTCTTCTTCGTATTTTTAGTTTTTCTCAGGCTAAAGAATCTTCATGCCTATTTTCAGAGACTATTATTATACATAACACATTCTCTGTAATCTCTTTTTCATGCGTGGCTTTTACTTTAGTCTTTGAAGACCCAACTCTCTTCTAGTTAAAACACCTGGGGAAAGGCAAAGTTTTCGGTTCACCTACTTTCATAAAAAAAAATAATCTGAAATCAGTTCTAGAACTAAATACCCTTCCCTTATATACTGGTGTTGCAGTCATAAGTTACCTGTGATTAGACTGCATTGTTTTACATTTTCTACTTCTTATTTCCATTAGCCATTAGTTCTTCTTTAACGAGTCTGCCAGATCTGGAAGATTCATCCTGCCCTTTTCAGGCTATGTTACCTCAAGAACTTCACACTAAACTGTCCCATTATATATGTGTTAGATTTTACCATGACTGATCAAATAAATATGACATTTTAATAACTAATAAAATAAACCATGAAAATATAGTGGTAGTCTAAATCTAAAGTATCAAATTAAAATAATAGAAACAATTACAATTGGCATATAACAATTAAAACTGGTGTTTGATTTAATGCCAATACCACAGTGCAGAGAACTCTGACCAGAGGCATCACCAGTATCTCTTCCAGTAGAAGAGATACTTATCCAAAATTAAGAGAAACATCATACATAAATATATATATGAAATATACTTATATACCAGAAATACTCTACATACACATAAGCAAATGAAACTTAACCATGATTGGTATTCATTCCAACACATTAGCTAGGTAGACAGAGAGAGGCCAGAGAGGTAGTACAATGGATGGAATAATTGCCTTGCTGGCTGACCTGCACTCACCCCAATTAGGTGCTCCCATGCCCTGCCAGGAGTGATTCCTGAGCAAAGAGCCAGGAATGAGCCCTGAGAGGCACTGGGTGTGTCTCAAAAACAAAAAGAAAACATAAAAAACTAAAAAAAGAAACACTTTTTAACTTGAATATTCTCTTTTCTGTTTAATCTATTCAAGAGCAAAAATTATATTTCTATAAAAATATTCCTATTTCTTCAATGCCACAAAAACAATGGTTATATAAATAGGGCCAACTATTAATAGCAGAGATAATATCTTCTAGGTTGTAATGTTTGATAAAATAGGGGTTAGATATGAAAGTGGTATTTATAATTCTTAAGCACAATTTTCCTTAGTTTTCAGGCCACACCCAGAAATACTCAGGGATTGGTTTTGCAAAAATCCCACCTGACAAGAGGAGTGTGGCCATAGACTTAATAGATGAAGAAACTAAAAAAGAATTGGAATAAATCCTGATTTTCAACCCACCCACTTTACAGCACAAAGTACGGGTCGATCAAGTTAAGTGAGAAGCCTCTGTTCATATTCTATAGAATATCAATAACTCAGGTCTCTTGATCCCACTATACCACTTTCTTTTTTTTTTTAAATAGGGCCCATGACCAGCATATGCAGAAAGAAAAATACCATATGATTGTACTCCTATGCGGTAAATAGAGAAAACAGCATATGAACTACATAAAACATTTGATAAATAAAAATATTATATAAAAACTACATAAAACTTTTTTTAAGACCAATCAATAGTTTCCAGAATGGAAAGAAGAAAGTAGCAGGTAATAGGGATGAAGGGACAACTGAAAGGTGACAGAGAAATTTAACATTTAGTGGTAAACCTGATGTAGTATATACACATCTTAATTTAAAATAATGCATCCAGGAAACACATTATAATATTACTTCAATTATAGAAGTATTATAATAAAAGCATTATAATATTCTTCAATTATAAAAACCCCAGTGGGGTTCAGAAAAGGAGAGATAATAAAGCAAGTAGAGCAATTGCCTTGCACATAGCTGAACTCTGTTCAGCCTAGTTCATATGTTCCCGAACCCCACCAGGAGTGATTCCCTAAGCATAGAGACAGGTGTCATCTTTATGGTCTCCCCGAGTCTGCCAGGAATAATACCTCAGTGCAAAGGCAGTAGTAAACCCCAAATACCACTGGCTATGCACCCTCAATCTCCCCTTAAAAATAGATTTAAGTTATGATCTTATAACATGCTACCAGAATACTTCCTAGGAGTGATAGTGATATAAAAGAACTCAGTAAAAGATCACTTTAAAATTAGGAAATTAGGACTTAAAGAAGGTAAAGTGATATGCATGGCGCCCTTCCAATAACAGTATTACAAACCACAGTGCCTAAAGGAGAGAGAGAGAAGAGAAGTGAGGAGAAAAGACAGACAGACAGAGACAGAAAGACAGGGGGAGGTAGTGGTAGAGAAAAAAAGAAAAGCATCTGTCACAAAGGCAGGCTATGGGTGTGGGGTGGGAGGGAAACTGAGGATATTGATGGTATGTAATCTGTATATGTGGAAAGACCTTTCACATTTTCTTCTTTTTTAAATATCATTAAATTTTATGAAACTCTAAATTCTGAGAAGAAAAGCAAAGTAAAACAACACTTGATTAGAGCTGTAATAAAAATTTCAACTGCCAATCTGAACAAAAGGAATAAAAAAGTACCAGAAATGCAGAGAAAGGAATTTACCAAAATCTGAACATCAAAGCACCTATTTTTATTTTTATCAGATAAAATCCCATTACCCCCACAATAAACAAATTGGACCAAGGGTATAGCAGAGGGAATGATTCAAGGACTGTTTTTGCAAAGAGGATCTGCTATGACAGGACACATGACCTGGGATTCTTCATTCAACTGCTCTACTCCTGTTTCTCTGTATATAAACTGGAACATATATATAAAAGCACCATGATTACAAGCATGTTTGTAGTTGGGTTTCAGTCATAAACAGAATACCCCCCTTCACAAGTGCAACATTCCCACCATCAATGTCCCTCTCCTCCCCTGCCCCATCTGTATTCTTGACAGGCATTCTACTTCTCTCAATCTTTAACATTGTCATGCTAGCTGTTAGTGTAGTTATTTCCCTAACAGCGTTCACCATTCTTTGTGGTGAGCTTCAAATTGTGAGCCAGTCCTTCCGGCCCTTCCAGCCTTTAACTCTATTGTCTCTGGGCCTTATTACAGTAATGTCCTAATTTTTTTCTTATTATATTATATTGTATTGTGGATGTTTCTACTCTGTTCCCTCCTTGCTGCCAAGTGAGCATGTTGATCACAAAGATGTAAGGACATTTCCTTAAAAAGCAGCCTGTCATTAACAGCACATGTTAGTTGGCAGGCCAAGTAGTTGATGTTATGGGGATCACTAGGAGCACTGACATTCCAAGTGCAGGGGGGAGCAAAGGACAGTATGGTGGTAGAAGAGGGAAACAAGTTGTTCTACACAAAGACTTGAGCTCATAACAATGGAAGCTTTTCCTGGAAAAGTTGAATTTTTCATCAAATGAAGTATAGGAATATTAATAATTTGAGAATCTCCAAGAAATCCCCGACACTTCATTTTTACTACTTAATCCTGGAGTTACCACATTTCCATGAACAATGGCAGATGAAGAGAATAGTATTTCTAACTGAAGGCACTCCTTTCAACCTCATCATCACTTTTAGAGGAAGAGATTAGGCCCACAGCCCTGGGCGCCACACCAAAGTCAGATCAGTTCCTTGATAGTAGGGCACCTAGTTTAGGGGTCAACCTTCCACCTGATTTTGTATATAAAGTTTTATTAGAACATGAAAAAAATAAAAATTCTGTCCCACTTAGCTCTCGCACCTTTCAGGGCACAGAAAGAAGTTGGTTAGAATCCAAGGGCAAAGAGCCTTTTCTGTATAGCTTAGAGATACCCCATTTAGTTTACTATAGCTGTTTGGAGAGGACCATAGGTTTACAAATTACTTTTATTTGCCTAAAAGAATTTTTCCTTTGGGGGCCAGAGATATAATACAGCAGTAGGATTTTTGCCTTGCAAGCAGCCAATTCAGAATAGTGGTTTGAATCCTGGCATCCTATATGGTCCCCAGTGCCTGCCAGGAGCAATTTCTGAGTGCAGAGCCAGGAGTAATCCTTGAGCATCACTGGGTGTGACCCAAAAACCAATAAAAAAAAAAAAAGAAAAAAAAAGAAAAAAAAATGTTTCCTTTGCTAAATCACTGTATTCTGTAAAAAAAAAAAAAAAAAAAAAAAAAAACAACAAAAAAAAAACTTATTTCTCAACTTAAAAGTTTGCTACAAAGACCAGCAAATTATCTAAATGTGTTTCATGCCAAAGGAAAGTACAAAACCATTTAAAAAATAATTTTTAAGTAATAGTTAATAAAATATTCAAAAGATTCAACAGAACATTAAGTTAAAAACTGGAAGACAGACTATACAGCATTCACATTACATAATCAATCCATGATTATATTTTTAAAAATTAGAAGAAAATACTGCTTCATACGGGATGACAACTAATGGCCTAAATTTCTGTGCTTTCAAAATGAAATCTAATGCCAGAGTGATAGCACAGCAGTAGGGCATTTGCCTTCACGTGGCCAACCCAGGACGAACCTGGGTTCAATCCCCATTATCCCATATGGTCCCTTAAGCCTACCTTCCTAATGGCCTCTCCTAATGGCATTATCTGGTTGCAGAGCCAGGAGTAACTCCTGAGCCCCACCGGGTGTAAACCAAAACCAAAAACAACAACAAAATGAAGTATATGAGTATCTATAATAAGATATTTTATTATAACAATAAAAAGTATTAAAGGGATAAGAACAAATCAGAGCATTTACTTTCCAATAAAACTGATCACCAATGTACGGTGGCAGGTTTCAAAGTTCTATACCTTCTCAGGCCTTTCTAGTGGTAATTATACAGATGAATCATAGGTTAAAAAGTAAAGCAAAAAACACTAACCAATTTACTTTCTGAAAAATAGGATGTAGACCTGGCACAACAACAGAGTAAGTTAAATTATAAGCGTGATATAATTAATTAGACATAAGTTAAATTACATACTTTCAAAAAGAAAGTGACCTGGGCATAATTTAATTACATCCCTCTAAAGTGAAAGAGTCAGAAATGACGTTAGTTGCTTTTAAATCTTCCCTTTCATATCTGCCTCGTGAAATATTCTGGGAAGCTAGATCATAATCACATAGCTGTGGACACTCAAGCTTTCACTTGAGAACACTGCATAAATTATTGATGACACAGAGGCGGCATTGCATTCCAAGAGTCTGCAGCAGATGAAAAATACTTATTTTTGGTATTAAAAAAAAAAGGCAAGAGAATGGGAATAAAAACATGTGGGAGGCCAGACAATGTTAGAGGTTGCCAACCTCCTTATTTCCCTTGGCTTTGGTTGTCTTTTTCTCTGCAGATAACTTCCTAAGCTAACAGCACTCCCATCTATTTAATTACTCCAGGCAGAAATCTGGAAGACAACCTGGATTTCATACCCACTCCAATAAGCCCTCTGGGCCTTCTCTTCCAATACACACTAGACACACTCACTCTCTTCTGTCTCTTTCTACCAGCAGCACCTTGATCCATGTCACCATCACCTTGTATCTAACACAACCTGTCCACTACTGCTCCACAAACTACCTTTTTTTCTAGTTGGCAAAGCCTGAACTCACTTGTCAGAGAATGCACATGCTGAGCCCCTGCCTGAAATAACCCACACTCGACTGACTCCCTTCACCTCTGTACCTTACAAACCCTCAAGTCCTCAGAAAGGCTTTCTCTGACCACCTTGTCTGTGAAATCCAGTTATCCTTGATCTCAGCACTCAGTTTGGTAAGCGCTCAGTTTGTTAGTACTTGTGTGATGTTAGCTTTACTCGTTTTACTATGAGCTCCCTAAAGGTAGGGATTTCTTTCCATTTCCCATTCTGTTTACTCTGTAGCTAAATACAAGATGATTTAATGACTTGTTGAGTTACTTTAATTTGTAGTATTTGTACAAGTACATAATAATTACAGAGGGACCAGGAAAATTATGTCCAAGACAATTTATTATGTCATTATTTACTTTCATATTTGTCTTGTCAGCATATCCCCTCTATCCAAAACAGCATGGAGATTATTTATTTTTGGTGTTGTTGTTGATGGTGGTAGAGTGTTGGGTCCATATCCTGGAGTAAGAAGGGGTTTTAGTCCTGGCTCTGAGCTCAAAGATTCCTCTTGATAGTCTTATTTATTGCTTAACAGATAGCAGTCCTTCCTATCTCGTCAATCCTTTCTGCAAATGCTGTAAATTATGTATAGTATTACACACCATTGAGTAGAAGAGGTGGAAGCTCAGATTGACAAGTTCCCTGGCAATGTCAACTGGAAGTAAGTGATACAGTTTGACATGGAGGTCCTAAGTCTATACACTACTAAATCTCTAAGCAAACAGATCATTCATAAGAGAATTTCTGGGGCAATTTTCTAAATATGTCTCAGATGATAATTATTTTTCTGTTTTTCATTTAAATTCTTAGGTACATCTATTAATCACTATAGGCAATATTTCTATTAAGTGACCTATCCCTTAGGAACTAAGAACAAAATGAGAAAGGTAAAGACTGGTGGTATTCTTGGACACAGTATGTCATGACTCACTAACCTCTCCACAAGCAGCTAAGAAAAAAAAAGGTTTCCTGGAAGAAGAAAAATTCAAGCTGAGATACAACAAACAGACTCACCGACAGAAAAGGATAGAAGAGGGAGGTTGAGGACATTTCAGTGAATAGAAGTTGGTATTTACAGTGCCCCCAGAAGAAAGAAGAAAACCAGACAGGTGCAAAGGAAAACTGAAGAGATCTGACAGGTTGTGTTAAGAAACAGGGTCTCCCTATAACTGTGTGGAGACTGGGACTGCTGAGAGGTACTATGACAGAATGAAAAAAAGCAGAGACAGAGGGATTCAGTTCTTATTTGTGCTACCTGTGGGCCAGCTGGCTTTTGAGAGGGCACATAATACCTCAGACCCTACCTTGCAGGATTATTGGAAGATGTAAGTGAATGAAAGAAACATGCGCTTGACATAAACAAGTGCTGAGAACATTCTGGGTCTTTTCACTATTGGGAACTACAACCTCTTTGAGTATATTTCCTTTTAACAGACAGGAAAAAAAATTCCTAAAGAGTAGAATCCAAGGAAAGTTTTGAATGGGAGGGGCAGCCCTTATATCCTTCACTATTGACACATAGCCTGGAATTTATTTTTGCTTGTTTTGCTTTGTTTGTTTGGGACCTTACCCAGCTGTGCTCAGGGCTCACTTCAGACACCAGGTGCAGGGACTACTGCTAGCAACATTCAGGGGACTGTAGGTGACAGCTGAAATTTAACCAGAGTCATCAGCATGCAAGGCTGTATGCTGTACCTTACCCCTGTATTGTATGTTAACCCCCTGTAATGTCTTGGGCCAAACACATGTTAGTGAATAAATCTACTCATTCCACAGATTTTATTATTAATCACCAATAGTATATCATACCTTGATATAAAGGATAAGCAAAGAAAATAAACAACCATCATCACCTTTTACATCACCTGTTTTTACAAAGCTTTTCATTTCACAGCATAGTGGGAGGTGGGGGACGATGAGAACTGAGAGTAAGGGAAAGATAATATACATTAGAGACAAATTATATAGTTTACTCTATGATAATAAGTACAATGGAAGAGATTTAAAGAGCTAGGCGGATGGGGAATGAAAACAGCTAGACTGGTCAGAGTAGGTCTCTCTTGAGAAGGCATCATCTTGCTCAAAGACTTGAAAGAAATGAAGGTCAATGGGTCCTTTCCCAATGAGGAAGGGAGAAGAGTCAGGCATTTACCTCCAGGATGGTATTCTAAGAAGTAGGAACATGAAATGTAAAGGCCCTAAGGCAATTCTGTCTAGTGTAGTCCAGAAACAGCAGGATGTTCTGTGAGGTCAGAGCATATCTGTGAGGAGAAAGGAACATAAAGGGGGTCAGCTAAGCGAAAAGCAGATGAAGGTGGACTTTAACTGGAAGAGTAAAGGAAAATCACAGGAAACTTATGCAGAGCTGTGAGGGTATCAGACAAGAATTTTAAAAATGTACCTTCAAAACAAAAACAGGAGCCAAAGAAATAGTCCAACGGCTGACCTTTGCCTTACATACAGAAGGCCAGACAGGACTACTGAGAGGCAATTGCCTTATACAAAGCAAACCCAGGTCTGATTCCTAGCACCCCATATGGTCTTCAGAGCTCCCATAGAAGTAATACTTGTGTGCTGAGACAGAATTAACTATTCAGCATCATCAGGTATTGCCACCTCCTCCATGCAGGAGGCTGGAGTTAGAGACGCAGGACAGTATGGTTCCCTTCATTTAGAGCTGTAAATTACCCTTCCCCCAGCATGCTGGTGTTTATCCCCCTTTAAAATAGGAAAGTAAGAAAATAACAAAAAAAACTATCTGATTGATATACTCAGAACAGCTTTGGGACACAAGTGTGAAATTGGGTCACGATTAAGATGTTTGTAGTAATCCAAGCAGAAAACAGGGTCTTGTACAAGATAGCTACAGTAGATACATTTGAAAGTAAAGTCAGCAAGATTTCTTGATAAAAGATGTGTGTCGGAAAAAAAAATAAAGGGATCATAAGTGATTTCAAGGCATTTTTACCCTGTGAAAAATGGATCAGTTACAAATTGAAAAGGAAATTAAAGGCTGAGTAATAGAAAAGATACTAGAAAGTCAGGAGTTCAGGTATATACTGAATATGATACTTTTTATGGGCCTTCCAAGTGAAAGTATTAGGTAAAACACAGGATGAATAGGTCTAAAGTTCAGAGTCTAGACAAGATTAAAGGCCTAAGCTAGAGAGTTCCTGTCTAAAGATATAAATTTGGGAGATGGCTTCATATATGTGGTAATTTGAGATAAAAGCTAAAGAGAGCTAGTATGTAGCTCAGAAAGAGTCTTGCTTTGGCCCTAAAAGATGTTTAAGCGGCTAAGGTGCTTCCCTGGCAGGCACAAGGTCATAAATTCAAAACCCCCAGCACTGCCACACACACTGAGATGATCAGGACAGAGTTTCCATAGACTGGAAGATGGCTCAGTGACTTAGAAAACAGCCAAGGCAAACATGAGGTTATAGGCTTAATTCCAGGTACCAAACATATACTGAGGTGATTCTGATGGCCCAAGAGTCAAGGGACCCGTGGTCAGAGCAATAGAACAGTGCTGCCTTGCAAGCAGACAACCCAGGTTCAATTCCCAGCACCCAAATGGTTCTCTGAGCAACTCTAAGAGTTATCCCTGAATATAGAATCAGGAGTAAGCCCTGAGAACTGTTGAGTGGGGGCCCCTAAAAGTAAATAAATAAAATTAAAAGAAAGGTTTCTTTTCAGACGGCAATAGTAACTCTCTTTAAAAAAATTTTTTTTTTTATTTTAGGGGCTGTAGTAATAGCACACACTGGTAGGGCATTTGCCTTTTACATAGCCAAACCAGGTTCGATCCTCGGCATCTCATATGTTTCCCGAAGCCTGCCAGGAGAGATTTCTGAGCACTGCTGGGTGTGGCCCAATCCCCTCCCCCAAAATGTTATTTTAAATACGTTTTTTTAAATTTTGACCCATGGAGCTTGAGAGATAGCATGGAGGCAGGGTGTTTGCCTTGCATGCAGGAGGACAGTGGTTCGAATGCTGGCATCCCATATAGTCCACCAGCCTGCCAGGAGCAATTTCTAAGCATAGAGCCAGGAGTAACCCCTGATCACCACCAGGTGTGACCAAACAAACAAACAAAAATAAAAGAAAGGAAAAAAAGTAAAATATAGTATGGTAATAATATCCAAAGACAATATTATTGTCTTTGAAGGCTGGAAGAACCAGCCACGATATGAAGCTTGCCACAAAGAGTGGTGAGTGTCATTACAGAAATAACTACATTAACAACTATCATGGCAATGGTAGTGAGTGATAGAAATAGAATGTCTGTCTTGATTAAGATGGGGGGCAGAAGAGATATGGAGGCCTTGGTGACAGGAAGTTTGCATTGGTGAAGGGGACTGTACTTTTTATGACTGAAAACCAACTACAAACATGTTTGTAATCATGGTGATTAAATAAAGATATCATTATAATGGGAAAAAAAAAGAAAAAGAACCAAAGAGTAATATAGGTCTAAAAATTTAAATTTCCATAAACATATGATTTATTCAAGTATATGATTTTGAGACCACATAGAAATGTTTTAAATGTGCTCAAACAGCCCAGTGAGATACTATTGACATTCCTTCATTAATCACTATTTTCATCAACACAAAGTTCCAATAATTCTATGATTGTGAAGCATAAATAATTCATTTTGGCTTTCTCACAGAGAATAAGATAAAACAAGTTTAAATATAAATTTCACCCTCCAAAATGCCATAATAAGGGGCTGGAGAGATAGCATGGCAGTAAGGCGTTTGCCTTGCATGCAGAAGGTCGGTGGTTTGAATCCCGGCATCCCATATGGTTCCCTGAGCCTGCCAGGAGTGATTTCTGAGCATAGAGCCAGGAGTAACCCCTGAGCACTGCTGGGTGTGACCCCAAAATCAAAATAAATAAATAAATAAACAACAGCAAGGTATTCAAATTTGATTGTTGATATCATGTGAATTGTACTGATTCAAAGATAAATCTTGAACATCTAATACTTTATGGATTACTATGGCAACTCTAAAATAAGTAATATCTTGTACACTGCAAATGGAAGTATTAGCACATCCCTAAACAGAGATATTGAAAACTTTAAAAGTAAAATAAGAATCATTTATTAACAACCAGCACATGTTAAAGAATATATTTGAAGGGTATCACAATGCTAAGATATATTCATGTTTTTATTTGTTTGTTTGCTCATGGTTTACTTCTGGCTCCATGCTCATGTGTGTCTCCAGAAGGGGCTGGGGGGACCATATGTACTGCCAGGGACCAGTCGGAATTGAACACATTTCCCTGACCCTACTAAGATATTACTTTAATATTATAGCCCTATAGATAATATGTAAGATAGATAATACATAGATAATATGTAAAGTCTTCTTTTCCAAAATAATTTGTGCAAACTCAAGAGATTGTACTAATTTTTTTAAAAAGTGATAGAAGAAAACATACTTAGGAGAGAGAACACAGCCTTCCACATAGAGAGAAGAGATGAAGTGTAAAAGAGAAACAATACAGCCTGAGGTAGTATGCAGGTGAATCTTGAGTGCAATATGTCTCATTTTAATATTCAATTTTATAAACTTTTCTTTGGAAAAAGAACAAGATTCAATACTAGGTCAAAGTTTCAAAAGTAAAGTGTAGAAGGTAATATGGGAGATTTTAATAATAATTTCAGTCTTAAAGAAGAAAGAGCTTTTATAAGCAAGACCCGAAAATGTATAAGTTAGACTACATAAATATTTTGAAAAGCCTATGTGAAAGGAAAAATGTAATAAATAACAAAAACATGGGGCCAAAGTGATAGTCCAGCTGGTGGGATGTTTGCCTTGCACACAGTTGACCTGGGTTCGATCCCAACATCTCATATGGTCCCCCAATCCCTCCAGGAATGACCCCTAAGCACAGGACCAAGAGCCTTGAGCACTGACAGGTGTGGCACCAAAACTGAAAAAGTATATACAAATAAATAACAAAAGCATAAACAAATGGAAAAAACTTCATGAAACATATGAGGAATTAAAGTCATTTTTTCTTTATTTAAACATCTTGATTACAATATGATTGTGATTAGGTTTCAGTCATGTGAAGAACACCCCTTCACCAGTGCAACATTCCCACCACCAATGTCCCAAATCTCCCTCATCCCATCCACCCCCACCTGTACTCTAGACAGGCTTTCAGTTCCCTCATTCATTCACATGATTATAGTAGTTCTCAGTGTAGTTATTTCTATAACTGCACTCACCACTCTTTGTGGTGAGCTTCATGGAGTGAGCTGGAAGTTCCAGCCCTCCTCTCATTGTCTCTGAGGATTGTTGCAAAAGTGACTTTTATTTTTCTTAAAACCCATAGATGAGGGAGACTATTCTGCGTCTCTCTCTCCCTCAGACTTATTTCACTCAGCATAATAGACTCCATGTACATCCATGTATAGGAAAATTTCATGACTT
Organism: Suncus etruscus; assembly: GCF_024139225.1. Taxonomy (NCBI): domain Eukaryota; kingdom Metazoa; phylum Chordata; class Mammalia; order Eulipotyphla; family Soricidae; genus Suncus; species Suncus etruscus. The sequence continues at coordinate 125,852,399 of NC_064848.1, read as the reverse complement.
CATCTCTCCTGACGGCTGCGTAGTATTCCATTGTGTATATGTACCAGAGTGAGGAATTTAACTCTTATAAAAAAACATTTAAGATGAACTATCATATATCCAATAACTACCAATATTTAAAAAAAAACTAATAAGAGTGTAATATAATATGCCATATAAAATAAGTACATATTTTATTTTTTACAGGGGCGTTTGGGTCATACCCAGCAGTGCCCAGGGGTTACTCCCAGATCTGTGCTCAGAAATTGCTCCTGGCAGGCTCGGGAGACCATATGGGATGCTGGGAATCGACCAGGGGTCTGTCCTGGGTTGGCTGTGTACAAAGAAAATGTGCTACCGTTGTGCTAGCACTCCAGCCCCACATATTTTAAAACAGATTTGTATTGGACAGGAAAGATAGTTCAATAGGCTGAGTGCATGCATGCAAAGCTCTGCTGTGGGAGATCCAGTTCAATTTCTGGCACTGCCTGATCCCCCAAATATCTCTAGGAATGATGCTTGAACAGAAAGACGGTTTTAAGTCTTAAGATCACAATATCTGGCCAACACTTCCAAAAATTATTAAGTTATTTTTTGCCAGCCAGGTTAACATGTATTACCAGTAACATCAATTATTTTTAAAGTTCTTCTTCTCATGAATTACTCTTCTCATTTTATAGGTAATAAAATTATATAATCTTCTGCATATCACAAATCTAGATACAACAGAACTGTCATTTTCAAAGTTCATTATAGAATACCGGTGAAAATGAAATGAGCAGGTATTTTCCTGCATAGTGCTGACAATAGCACTGGGAAGACTAAGAATGTCCATGATTTCATGATTTTTCCTGCTCCTGAGACAAACTTCTTATCTGTCATTGAAAAATTAAGATATATGAATGTCTTATATCCATCTCTTCTAGCAAAAAGCTTCATATTTTCAAAATACTAGAACTATACACTGGGAATCATTCACATGCGCTAAATATTGTTTCCATGTCCATCCAATAAAGAGAAAAGACAAAATTAAATGCCACCCTTTTCCCTCACGCAAATTAAATTTGCAGAATTCTCACACAAAATGAGAAGGCAGAGCCCAACCACTCTACTCTCTCCTCACAGCCAAAAGCAATCATCCAGGTCCTAACTCCAGATTATCTTATATATATATATATATATATTTAAATATCTTGATTACAAACATGATTATGATTAGTTTGTCATGTAAAGACACCCCTCTTCACCAGTGCAACATTCCCACCACCAATGTCCCAAATTTGCTCTTCATCCCACCCCCGCCCCCACCTATACTCTAGACAGGCTTTCCAGTTCCCTCATTCATTCACATGATTATGGTAGTTCTCAGTGTTGTTATTTCTCTAACTGCACTCACCACTCTTTGTGGTAAGCTTCATGAAGTGAGCTGGAAGTTCCAGCCCTCCTCTCTTTGTCTCTGAGGATTGTTGCAAAAATGTCTTTTATTTTCTTAAAACCCATAGATGAGGGGAGGACTAATTCTGTGTCTATCTCTCTCCCTCTGACTTATTTCACTCACATGACGAATTATCTACATAACTGAAGCCCCAGCAATCAGGAAGTACAGTTTGCCTTTGTATTTAAAAAGGAGATAGAAAGTGAAATTAGATCTGATCTTTATCTTACACAGTCCTTCACTTTTGACTACAGGGTAACTTAAAAAAATAGTCAAACTTCCCTCTAGTCTTGAAAGAGCTTATTAAGCACATAGGATACTGTTTGTTGAAAGCCTTTTTGGTGTGTAATTTGGTAGCAATCATCAATGTTTTAAATACATAAAGTTATCTAGATGCACCACTTTTAGAAACTCATGTTGGTTACAAGTATACTTGTCATGAAAGTCAGGTATCAACAAGACAAGTACAGCAAGTAAGGCTTGCAAATGTAAGCATGCAATCTGGCCCACGTTCAATTCCCAGCCACCGTGTGTGGTCTTTTAAGCACCAGGAGTGAGAATTGATCTAAGAGCCAAGAGTAAGTTCCAGCTTACCTACAGACTAAATGTTTATGTCCCCCAAATCCATATGTGCATGAATACCATGGTGATGGTATTTGGGAGGGAGAAAATCCTTTGAGAAGTGAACTAATGCCCTAATGATAAAATAAATAGCCATTTCAGGACCGGAGCGGTGGCACAAGCTGTAAATTGTGCCTTGAAGCCGCTAATCTAGGACAGATCACAGGTTTTTGATCCCCCTGGCTACCATATGGTCCCTCCAAGCCAGGAGCAATTCTGAGTGCATAGCCAGTAATAACCAACCCCTGAGTGTCACCAGGTACGGCCCAAAATCCAATGAATAAATAGCATTTCTTCTGATAAGTGTGTACAAACAAAATAGAGAATATGTTAACTAGGAAGTGGGCTTCTCACTGAAGTCCAACCATGTGGCTTCCCAGTATGCCTATTTGTTTATAAATTGGGTTCATCTATAGAATGTGTGATAATAAACCCAAATGGAACTGTTTAAAGTTGTAATGGGGATTGAGAGATAGCCAGCAGGTAGGACCCTTGCCCTACATACAACCAACCTGGGTTCAATCCTTAGCATCCCACATGCACAGCCAGGAGTAATCCTTGAGTACAGAGTCAGGAGCAAACCCCCTCCTGAGTTACTCAAATGTCAAAGAAAAGCTGCAATATCCAAAAATAAAAGTGGGAACAGGGGAGGTAGATAGATGGTTCAAAGGGGTAAATACATGTCCTTGGACACATGCAGTCCAGTTTGATACCCAGAATCTTCGCACTGAGCATTGCTGACGTTATGAACCAGTTAAGTCCTTAGCACCATTAACTAGGTCAAGCTGCACCTCATATGTGGGCAGGGGATCCAATTATCAGGTCCTCCAATAGGGATTTATTCCCAGGGTCCTCAACACTTAAGAGGTCCAAAAGTAGCATAAAAATTTTAGCATAAAATTTTTAATTAAAAAAGAAACTAGGGGACCAGAGAGATAGCATGGAGGTAGGACATTTGCCTTGCATGCGATGGACAGTGGTTTGAATTCCAGCATCCCATATGGCCCTGCGAGCCTGCCAGGAGCAATTTCTGAGCATAGAAGCCCAGGAGTAACCCCTGAGCGAGGCCGGGGTGTAACTCTTCTTCCCCAAAAATAACAACAACTAGGGGCCATGGTGATGGTAAGGCCTTCGCCTTGCCCAGAGCCAAGGAGCAATTTCTGAGCACAATTGCCAGGAGTAACCCCTGAGCATCACTGGTGTGGACCCCAAAAAAGACAAACAAATAAAAAACAACAAAACAAAACAAAAAGAAACTAAAAACAACTTAACAGTCTATCAATAGAAGACTATTTAAATAGATTATAGCACATTTATATAAAGGAATTTACTATGAAGCTGGGGCTTAAAAAAGAACAAAATGCAAGTATCTGGGTAATAGACTCCATATCATTTTTAATACTTGATTTAAAAAAAAAGGAGTTAAAGGAATGGTTGGGGCATTTGTGCTGCAAGCAGCGACTTGGGTTTTGATTCCCTGGTACCCCAGACTGGTCTCAGAGTTCACATGAGTGATCCAGAGCTGCAAGTCACAAAGTAATCATTGGACAGTGCCAGGTATAACCCCAAAAACAAGCAATGAAAAGCAATAGTTCCAAAAAACTATAAGCTGATTAAAATTCATCGCATATTTGTGTGGAAAATAATGAATTATACACAGGAATTCCTGATGCACGGATATTCTCCAGGGGCTAGATGTGGAGCTAAGGGACAGCATTGATCCATTGGATCCTTCACATGTGGGCCTGGATTACAGCTGCAGCACTGCCCAACCACCAAAATCCTTCCTAGGATTACCCACATTCCTTAGCCTTTATCTTCAAAGCCACACAGTCCTCCAAATCCTATTTGCCTGGTCTCTTCTGCCTCCCCCTTCACATTTTTTTTTCAAAACCCCTGAATTACCTACGGTAATTCAAGATGATCTCTATTTTAAAACACAGGTTTATTATGCAACCTTAATTCCCTCTGACAATTTAATTTCACACTGAAATCTGATGTAACAAAATGCCACAAGTTCAAGAGATATTCTTTTAGAAGGCCCAATATTCTAATTTACTATGGGTTCTGCAGGTTCAGAAAAGAACCTGCCTGTTTTTATTTTGTCGTTTTATTCATTTATTTATAATTTTAACTCACAACCTTTACTATCTTTCCCATATATATTACTACCTATACCCCATTATACTTTTCTTAAAACTAAAGCTGCTTTACTAAAATAGTCTATTCCTATTTTAAGCAAGCAAAAAACCTACACACTGCACATAGAAGGGCATTTCTTACACACTAATGTGTAAGAAAAATAACCACTGAGAAAAAAGAGATATAAGAATATATTGGAATAATGCCATGAGAAGCATATAGAAAGACTATACTTTCAGGGATCATTTCTATAGTATGAGAAGCATATAGAAAAACACATAAGAAAAATGAACACTCCGCGGCTAGAGCAGTAGCCTAGGACGAACTGCGATTCGATCACCCTGGCATCCTATATGGTCCCCAAAACAAGAGCGATTTCTGAGCGCATAGCCAGGAGTAACCCTTGACATCACCAGGTATGGCCCAAAAAGCAAAAAGGAAAAGAACACTCCAATTTGCATCATAGCACTCATCCAAATTCTCCAAGTAGACAACATTTAAAAGACCTTCATTCTTGATGAATATTAATTTCTTACATATATCTAACCACTAAAAGTCCTAGCTAGCAGTTACTGTAACATTGAGTTAGCTTCCAAAGAGGGAGAAATGCAGAACACTACAGCAACCATCATATTTGCAATGAATAATCAATCCACTTGTTCATCTACTATAATCATATTCAATCCCATGTAGAAAATGAGCATAGCAATAAAAATTCAATCTTGCATTTCAGGATGACACCATTTCTTGTCCCTTAAATGGAAGTCTGCTAATAATTTGCACACACAGCAACCAGACTTTCTTGCTCAAGGCAGAGCCTTTCACATCACAAGGCAGATACAGCCCTTAAAGACTTCTCCAAGAAATCCTTGAATATTCAGAAGGATATTTTAATTTCTGCAATACTTTTTTTTGGAGGGGGGCACACCCGGTGTTGCTCAGGGGTTACTCCTGGCTGTCTGCTCAGAAAAAGCCTCCTGGCAGGCATGGGGGACCATATGGGACAACCGGGATTTCAAACCAACCACTTAGGTCCTGGATCGGCTGCTTGCAAGGCAAACACCACTGTGGTATCTCTCCGGGCCTGCAAACTACTTTCTTGAACTCTAGCTCAACCCATAAAAAAAGGCCTGGAGATGGGCATAATCGCAGGGGTCGAGACTGAACACGTGGCTCTTGAGCCGCATGCGGCTCCCCAGCCAAAATGAATGTGGTTCTTTGCTTCTTATCATTATTTTGTATACTGTGGCTCTTTGTCAAAGTTAAGATTTTGTTCTGCTGCTTCCGAGGAGGGACCTCTGAGGAGAGAGATCTCAAGTGTAGTCCGCACCCAGGCTGCATCTTCCCAGCTCCAATCCTTGGAAACAACTGCACAGGCAGCGGGGTGGGGGGTGGGGGACCCTGTGGCACATGGTGGTATCACATCTGGCTGTTAGTTCTTAGTGTGGAGGACGCAGCACACACTCACCATCACTGCAGGATTTTTACTCTCACTCAATAATGGCAAAATGCAATATGTGTTTGAAATTGACTATTGTTAAATTATATGCTTTGTGTGTTTGTCTGTTTTGACGAGGTCACTGTGTGGTTGTGGCTCTCTGACTCTCAAAGTTTAAAATTTTGACTCTTCGTGTCGAAACTTGTTCGCCACCCCTGGCATAATGAATTGAGTTCCTGCTTTGTAAGCAGGAGGCCCATTTCATGGTTCCCCTGAGCTTCGCTTGTTAGGAGAAAACTTCTAACAAAGAACCATCAGGTCCCAATGCACTACCGGTGAGCCCAACAAAAATAAAGCAAAGACAATAGCATAAAAAGGAGAAGAAATGAAGTTGATAGTGGACAGAAGTAGGAAAGAAAAGAAATGGGTGAATAAGTTTTGTTGGGGGAGGGTTGTGTATCTGTGTGTAAAATTCCACGAACTAAATTTTTCGTTTGTTTTTGTTTGTTTTGGGGTCACACCAGCAGTGCTACTGGGGTTACTCCTGGCTCAGTGCTCAGAGAATCATTCTGGCAGGCTCAGGAGACCCATATGGGATGCTGGGAATTGAACCCAGGTTGACTGCGTGCAAGAGAAAACGCCCTACACTGCTGTGCTATCTGTCAGGCCCCAAGAACTAAGTTTTACAGAAGGAAACTAAAGAAATCTAGACACTGGATGAATTCAGTTAACTGTAGAGTTTTTGGCAGTATATTATTATATAGGTCATAGTAAATGAAAATCTAAAGTCTAGTATTTAGCAACTTTTTCCACCATTGACTTGTTTCCAAATGAACAGTAGATTTGAGCAACACCCTACAATGCTCAGGATTTACTCCACGGCTCTGCAACTTATTAAAAAAAAGGGGGGGGCGGAAAGATAGCATAGTGGCATTGTCTTGCAAGCAGCCGATCCAGGATCAAAGGTGGTTGGTTCGAATCCCGGTATCCCATATGGTCCCCCTGTGCCTGCCAGGATGCTATTTCTGAGCAGACCGCCAGGAGAACCCCTGAGCAATGCCAGGTGTGGCCCAAAAAACCAAAAAAAGAAAAAAAAAGTAAAAGAAAGAAAGAAGAAGAAAGAAAAGATAGAAGAATGAAAGACAAGAAAGAAAGAAAGAAAGAAAAGGAAAGGAAAGAGAAAGAAAGAAAGAAAGAAAGAAAAGAAAGAAGGAAAGAAAGATAAGAAGAAAGAGAAGAAAAGAAAGAAAGAAAGAGAAGGAAAGATAAGAGAAAGAAAGAAAGAGAAAGAAAGAAAAGAAAGAAGAAAGAAAGAAAAAAAGAAATATATTCTGGGTAACTTATTTAAAAGCATCCTGAAGAAAGCTATGACACAATCTAGCTATACCTTAATTCTTTTCAAAAGATATGATATTAGATTACCCTTTTAACTAGTCACAACCAAGGATTTTTTTTATTGAAGACAGTACTAAAAAAAGTAAACCTACTCATACACATCATCAGATCACCTTAGAAATTCAAAAAAAAAAACTTCAAAAACCTCAACATACTTGAAAGCCTAAAACGAATACAAATTCTTAAACCATAAGAACTTCACTCACCTAGCTCAAGCACTTGAGTTAAATCTTTCAAAGCAGTCTAGCATTCACTTGTTCCTACATAAACTAATTTACTCCCAAAAGCCTACTACTCTAACTTCCCAAATCCTCCATTTACTATTTACAAGACAATATAAATATCAGAAAGTGTTGAGATAACCTATAAGGTCAGGTACTGGAAATGAGAAAGAATTTCATAAAATTTTAAATTGCCATATAACAAAAAGTTTTATATGACTCATCCTTTACACATTGAGCTTGCATACGATAGCAGTAAAGAGTCTCAGGAAACGTAAGACAAAAATAGTGATCAAGTGCAGTACAATGTGCTGAGCATGCCATGGTATCATTTTAATCACAGTAATTTTTATAGTTGTGTGAAAATGGAACAAAATATTTCCTATACTACTCAACAAAAAAGTTGCAAAGTCCATTACCTTCATTCTTGATTCTAGAAAAACTATTGGTAACTTGGGAGCAGTCAATGCAAGAGTGAGAAAAGCTTAAATCCATCTTTTGGCATGAATTTTTTCACACCAGGCTGGTCAGGTTTCCACCTCATTTTAATCTCTTACATTTGATTACACCTTTAATCACTCTGTTTAAAATGGCTTCATAAAATCTTTTCTTCTTCAGCTTAAAATTGGCTGTCCTTCAGGAAGCTTTTTGTGCTAGACTGTGTATTAAGGCATACCATAAAATTCAAGGCTGTGTATTTTCATGTGAAATACAAGGTCACAGGACCTTACTCCCAAATGCCCAAACTCTTCTAATCACCAAGCATAAAATACCATTGTTTAGGGGGAAGGGGGCGGCCTCACAAAACACGGCATGGCCAATTGTTCTGAGCACCCATGTGGCTTCCATGGCAGCTGTTCAGCGGCTAAGCTGTCCTCTCTACTTAGTGCTGCCAAGCATGTAAGAGCCAGAAAGCTGGATCCAACCAATTGTTTTAGAATCTGGTTAGAAACTTAGTGGGCAGCAACCAACTATATGTATAGAGAATTTTGGCTGAAAATATAAACAATAAGTTATTTAAAAACAAACAAACAAACAAACAAACAAAAGGTTAAAATTGCAATCACATTGACTTCTATCCTCAGCGAAGTATTTTAGAAACTAAGATTAAATTGGAAGATTCTGCAATTGAGACTATTTCATCAAACTCAAGGTACTTCATTATCAATGTGATTACTTTTTAAAAACACTTTGGAATAGCTCAACTCAAAAGTGTATGGATATGATGTGTTTTTTACCCCAGAAAAAGACTCCGGCCCACATATCCTTTCTCTATTCCACAAGGTTCTCTGAAAAGCGCGCATACATGAACCAATCTTTATTATCCCGGTAGTAGAGAAGCAAAACTACAAATATAAAAACTATTACAATGGGGACTTAGCAATAATTCCTTTTTTTGTCTGTTTTGGGGACATACCCCAGCCATGCTCAGGTTAATTTCTGGCTCTGCAATCAGGAATCAATCCTGGCAATGCCTCGGGGACCATATTGAGTGACCAGGTCAGTCAAATGCCAAAGCAAAAGCCCTACTTGCAGTACTATTGCTAGCCCTTAGCATTTTCTACTATCAATTTTCAAAAGCAAATAAATATGAAAATTTAGTCACTGAGGTAAGTTAAATACCTACTAATTTTCCTACAATTCCTCAGATTTTACTGATTCATAATACATGTCATATTGTACCTTTTCTCCACACACGTATGGAGGATCCCTTATAAATGCCAAGTGACAAAGTAAAATATGCTGACATCCAAGCTGCTTGACTGTCTCAGAGGACACTACAAGAGGGTCTGACTCAAGTGAACAAAAGGCCAAACAAAATTGTAGTACTTCTAGAAAAACATAGGAAAGGCAATTCTTAATGTGGTGAAATGAGCCTCCCAAATGGGAGTAAGCAATTCCCGGAGAGATTTATTAAACAGCAAGTTGCATATTACTTGTCCAGTCTGGGAAACTCACAAATACAGTCCCAGACCAGAAAAAGAAAACCAGCATCTCAGATTTAAAATGCTAATATATCCTAGGAAAATTTCAGATGATTTATGAAATAGACATGAAGCTGCATATTTTTTGGTATGTTTCTCAAGAAATCAAAACCGGACTAATTGTTCATATGAGTTAGAAGAAAATATGCATTGTGATTTTTAGAATATGAACAAATTAATTGATGATTAACTATTACAGGGATTCCTTTTTTGGGAGGGAGGGGTTTCAGGCTACACCCGTTTGATGCTCAGGGGTTACTCCCATGCTAAGCGCTCAGAAATTGTCCTGGCTTGGGGGGACCATATGGGATGCTGGGGAATCAAACCACGGTCCTTCTTTGGCTAGCGCTTGCAAGGCAGACACCTTACCTCTAGCATCACCTCGATGGCCCCATATTAAGGGATTCTTAACTTTTTATGCATGCAACCCCTTTTTGCCAGGTCAATTTTTGCTCAAATCCAGGTATGTAGGTATATAAATTAGGCACAGAAATCATATACGTGCTGACAAAAAATCATAAAATAATTTATTTCAAACCTTTTAAAAATTAGGTGAACCCAAATGGGATCTCTTCTTACAGTTTAAAAAGCTTGAATCTGGGGCCAAAGTGATAGCACAGCACTAGGTAGGGAGTTAGCCTTGCATGTAGCAACAAGGGACAGATCCAGGTTTCGATCCCAGGCATCCATAAGATCCCCCAAACCCTGCCAGGAGCGATTTCTGAGTAGAGCCAGAAATAAACACAGCCAGAAATAAGCACACAGAGGAAGAAGGAGGAGAAGAAGGAGGAGGAAGAAGAGAGAGAAAAAAGAAGAAAGGAAAGAAAAGAAGGAGAAGAAGAAGAGAAGATGAAGAAGAGAAGAGATGAAGATGAAGAAGAAGAAGAAGAAGAAGAGAGAGAAGAAGAAGAAGAAGAGAAGAAGAAGAAGAAGAAGAAGAAGAAGAAGATGAAGAAGAAGAAGAAGAAGAAGAAGAAAGAAGAAGAAGAAAGAAGAAGAAGAAGAAAGAAGAAGAAAGAAGAAGAAGAAGAAGAAGAAGAGAGAAGAAGAAAAAGAAGAAGAAGAAGAAGAAGAAGAAGAAGAGAAGAAGAAGAAGAAGAAGAAGAAGAAGAAGAAGAAGAAGAAGAGAAGAAGAAGAAGAAGAAGAAGAAGAAGAAGAAGAAGAAGAGAAAAGAAGAAGAAGAAGAAGAAGAAGAAGAAGAAGAAGAAGAAGAAGAAGAAGAAGAAGAGAAGAAGAAGAAGAAGAAGAAGAAGAAGAAAAGAAGAAGAAGAAGAAGCAGCAGCAGCAGCAGCAGCAGCAGCAGCAGCTTGGATCTATTCCAGCAATTTTAGAGAAAAAATTCAGAACTAAGTTAATTTTTTAAGTTACCAATTGAGCTTTAAAAAATTTTTTTGTTAAAATAATTTGTTTATTTGAGCAACATGTTTCATAGTTGGGTTTCAGTCATAAAATGTACAACTCCCTTACCAGTGCAACTTTCATGCCACCAATGGACATCTCACTCCTCCCCTACCCCCTTGGCTGTCTTTGAAACAGGCATTCTAATCTCTATCTCACTATTATTGTCAAGGTAGTTGTTGTGTAGCTATTTTCTCTAACTGTGCTCACCACTCTTTGTGATATGCTTTCATATCATGGACTGGTCATTCTGGACCTCACCTCTATGTCTATTATTTTGTTTAAATTCCACAGATGAGTGAGTCTATCTCTCTCCTCCAACATATTTCTCTCAGCTAGTCTCATGTCCACATATAGGCAAATTTCATAGCATCATTTTCCTAACAGCTGATGAGTATTCCATTTTGTAGATGAGCCACTGTTTCTTTAGCCACTCATCTGTTGTCAAGCAACTGTTTCCAGATTATGACTATTATAAACAAAGCAAAAAATAACATAGGAGTGCAGAGAACAGAGGACCATTTATGTATTGTTTTAAAGTTTTTAAGGTAGATCCCTAAAAATGATATAGCTGGATCATAGGGAGTTCAATTTCCCAGTTTTTTGAGGAATCTCCATATTGTTTTCCTGAAAGACTGAAAAGAAGGCATTCCCACCAGCAGTGAATGAGAGTTGCTCTCTGTCCACATCCACGCACCCATTGGTTGTTATTATTCTTTGTGATGCATACTATCTCTGGTGTGAGATGATATCTCATTGTTGTTTTGATTTGTATCTCTCTGATGATTAGTGATATGGAGCATTTTTTTCATGTACCTTTTAGCCATCTATATTTTTCTTCTTTGAGAAAATGGAAGAAATGTCTGTTCATTTCTTCTCCTACTTTTTGATGGAATAGATTTTTTTTTCTTGTTAAGTTTTGTCAGGTCCTTATATATCTTAGTTTATCTTAGATATTAGACCCTTATCAGATGGATATTGTGTGAATAGCTTTCTCCATTACCTTGGGTGCATTTGTATCCTAGTCAATGTTTCCTTTAAAGTAAAGAAACTTCTCACTTTACTGTAGTCCCTATTTGTTTAACTCTGCTTCCACTTGTTTGGATAGTGGTGTTTCCTCTTTGAAGATGCCTTAGTTTAAAGGTCATGGAGAGTTTTACCTCTGTTTTTCTTTTATATTCCATATAGTTTCAGGTCTGATAACAAGGTCTTTAACCCCTTTTTTTGTTTTGGTTTTTTGGTTTCTCTGGTTTTGGTTTTGGTTTTGGTTTTTGGGTCACACCCGGCGGTGCTCAGGGGTTACTCCTTGGCTGTTCTGCTCAGAAACAGCTCCTGGCAGGCACAAGGGACCATATGGGACACCGGGATTCAAACCAACCACCTTTGGTCCCTGGATCGGCTGCTTGCAAGGCAAACACCTCTGTGCTATGTCTCCGGGCCCCTTTAACCCATTTTAATTTGACCTTTATACACAGTGTTAGATAGAGGTCAGAGTTTGCTTTTTTGCAAGTGGCTAATTAGCTGTCACAACACCACTTGTTGAAGAGACTTTCCTTATTCCCTTTTGAGATTTTTGCCCCTTTATCAAAGATTAATTGATTGTAAATCTGAAGGTCATTCTCTAAAATAATCAAATCTATTCCACTGGTCTGTAGGGGTCCTGTCTTTATTCTAGTACCCAAGCTATTTTAATGATTAACGCTTTGCAATACACAGTTGGGAAAAGTGATGCCTTCCCTTTTTTTTTTCCCTAAGGGATGTTTTAGCTATCCCTGGGTGTTTATTGTTCCAAATAAATTTTGGGAGTGTTTGATCGACTTCTTTGAAGAATGTCATGGAATAACCTTTAAAAGAATTGCACTAAATCTGTACATGCATTAGGGCAGTGGTCCCTCAAACAATGGCCCGTAGGCCATATATTGTATTTGTATCTGTTTTGTTTCTTCATTGCAAAATAAGATATATGCAGTGTGCATAAGAATTCGTCATAAGTTTGTTTTTTACTATAGTCAGACCCTCCAATGGCCTGAGAGGGACAGTGAACTGGCCCCCTGTTTTAAAGTTTGAGGACCCCTGCAATTAGGGAATATTGCCATTTTAAACTTCAAACCTCCCAATTCATGAATGTCTCCATTTCCTTGTTTTCTGTTTTATTTCTAGAGCAGTGTTTTGTAGTTTTCTTTATATAGGCCCTTTACTTTATTAAATTGACTCCAAGTTACTTGATTTTCTGTGGTGCTATAGTAGAATGGGATTTTTGGGGGTGGGATTTTTGGGCCACACGTGTGACGCTCAGGGGGTTACTCAGAAATTGCTGCTGGCTTGGGGGACCATATAAGACGCAGGGGATCAAACTGCAGTCCAATCCTAGGTTTAGCACATGCAAGACAAACACCCTACCACTTGCACCACTGCTCCAGCCCCTGAATAGATTTTTTAATGACTATTTTTTCTTTATCATTTGTGTATAAAAAGACCACTAATTTTTGTGTGTTAATTTTGTAGCCTGCCACTCTGCTAATGAATCTATTTTTTAGAGGCTTTATAGTAGCATCTTTAGGGTTTTCTAAATATAGAATTATGTCATCAGCATACATTGAGAGCTTAACTTATTCCTTTCCTATCTGGATGCCCTTGGTCTTTTCTCTGACTAGTTGCTATGGCAAAAACTTCCAGTACTATGTTGAATAGGAGTGGAGAGTGGGGGCAGCTTTGTCTATGTACCAGATTTTAGGGAAAGGCTTTTTAGTTTTCTCCATTGAATATAATGGTTGCCATGGATTTATGGTTAAAAAGTCTTGGCTATATGAGAAAAGTTCCTTCCATTCCCATCTTCTTGAATCCCATCTTCATTGAATTAGTTTTGAACCTTATCTAATGCTTTCTCTGCATCTACTTATATGATTATATGGTTTTTTATTTTTCTTCTTGTTGATATAGTGTATTATGACGTTTGACTTGCGTATGTTAAACCACCCTTGCAACCCCTGGAATTAAATCTACTTAGTCATGGTATATGACCTTCTTGATGAAACGTTGGATACTATTTGCTAGGATTTTGTTAAGGATCTTTGCATCTATGCTCAGCCAGGGATATTGGTCTACAGTTTTCCTCTCCTTCCTTCCTTCCTTCCTTCCTTCCTTCCTTCCTTCCTTCCTTCCTTCCCTTCCTTCCTTCCTTCCTTCCCTTCCTTCCTTCTTTTTTTTTTGTGGCATCTTTGTCCGCTTTTGGTATCAGGTGATGTGAGCTTCTTAAAAACTATTTGGGAGTGTTTCAGTTTCTTCAATTTCCTGGTAGAGCCTGAAAAGAATTGGTGATAGGTCCCCCTTGAAAGGTTTAAAAGAATTCATTAGTGAATCTGTCTTGGCCAAGGCCTTTTGTTTCTGGAAAGACTTTTTTTTTGTTTGTGTTTTGGGGGCCACAACCCATTTGACACTCAGGAGTCTACTATTGGCTATGCACTCAGAAATCACCCCTGGCTTGAGAGGAACCATATGGGAGGCCCAAGGGATTGAACTGAGATCCGTCCTAGGCTGGCGCTTGCAAGGCAGACGCCCTTACCCTAGTAGTGCACCTCTCTTGGTCCCCGGAAAGAATTTTGATTACCATTTTAATTTCCTCAGTAGTATGGGTCTATTTCGATATGCTAGATTATCTTGGTTCTACCTTGGGAGGTTATAAGAGTCCAAGAATTTATCCATTTCTTCTAGACTACTCTTGTTTTTGTGGCACTGAGTTTCTCAAGGTAGTCTCTGTTTACCTTTTGAATTATTTAGTATCTGCAGTAATCTCCCTCTTTTCATTTCTAATTTGATTTATTAAGTTTATCCCTCTCCCTTTCTTTGTGAATTTTGCTAGTGGTTAATTAATCTTTATTATTTCAAAGAACCAGCTCTTGCTTTCATTGATCTTTCAGATATTATTGGATTTCTCATTCATTAATTTCTGCTCTAAGCTTTATTATTTCCTCTATTTTTGGTTCATTTTGTTGATCACTCTTTTTCTTTTTTGGGGGGGGGGGTTGGGTCATATCAGCAGTGCTCAGGGGTTACTCCTGGCTCTATGCTCAGAAATCGCTCCTGGCAGGCTCAGGGGGACCATATGGGATGACGGGATTTTGAACCACCATCATTCTGTATGCAATGCAAACCCCCTGCATCCATGCTATCTCTCCAGCCCCTGTTAATCACTTTCTAATTTTAGATGCTGTGTCATTAAGTTATTTATGTAGGTAGGCCCCTTCTTACTTCCTGATGAGTGCTTACAAAGCTATAAATTTTCCTTAGTACCATGTTTGCTGTCTTCCACTAATTCTGACAATGTGTGTCTTCATTCTCATTTTTTTCCAAAAATCTTTTTATTTCCTTTGATTTCATCTCTGACCCACTGGTTGTTTTACTAGTGTGATATTTAATTTCATGGTATTAAAGCTTTTTGTCTGTGTCTGTTTTTAACTTACTTCTAATTTTAGTGCATTTGATCTGACAAGATCTATCCTTTTTATTTTATGGAGATATGTTTTATGAGCCAACATGTGGTCTGTACTGGAGAAGACCCACATGCATTGGAGAAGAATATGTATCCAGTATATATCTAGTAAGCCACTCTCTTACATTTCTCCCCTTTAGAGCCAGTATATTATTGTTGGGTTTTAGCCTGGTTAACCTATCAAAGAATGATATGTCAGAGTTGATGTCCTCCACTATTATTCTGTTGCTCTTGATGCCTTCCTTCAAATGTGTCAACAATTGTTTTAAATATTTTGATGGCCCCTTACTGGGTGTGTATATGTTTAGGAGTATAATTTCTTCCTGTTGTACATATCCCTTGATTAGTAAGAAATGTGCATCTCTGTCCATTTTAACTTTTTTAAGTCTAAGTCTGTGTCATCTGATAATAGGATGGCCAATCTATCTAACTTAATAAGGGAGTTGTTTGCTTGGATGATTGTCCTTCAACTTTTGATTTTGAGTCTATATTTGTTCTGACTATTCAGATGTGTTTTCCTTTAGGATGCAGAATATTGGATTCAGCTTTTTGATCCATTTTGACAATCTGTCTCTGTCTCTCTCTCTCTCTGTCTCTCTCTCTCTTTCTCTCTCTCTCTTTTTTTTTTTTTTTTGGTTTTTGGTTTTTGGTTTTGGTTTTTAGGTCACACCCTGGCAGCGCTCAGGGGTTACTCCTGGCTCCTACGCTCAGAAATCGCTCCTGGCAGAAACAGAGGACCATATGGGATGCCAGGATTTGAACCACTGACCTTCTGCATGCAAGGCAAATGCCTTTGCTTCCATGCTATCTCTCCAGCCCCACTCTGTATCTCTTAACTGATGTATTTAGTCCACTGACATTGAGAGATTATTTTTATGGGATTTAGTGTAGGAATATGGTATGTCTGCTGGCCTGTCTTGTCTTAAAATAGACCTTTCAGTCCTCTTTTACGGCTTGTTTTGAGTCTGTGAAGTTTCTGAGCTGTTGTTTATCCATGAAGCTATGTATCTTTCCTTCAAACCTGAATGTAAAGTCTGGCTAGGGGAAGTAATCTAGGCAAAGCATTCATTTTATTGAGTTTTGTTACAATATCCCACACTGCCTTCAGGCCTTGAGAGTTTCTTGTAACAGGTCTGCTCTAATCTAAGAATGCTCCTTTGAATGTAATTTCCCTTTCAATCTTGCTGCTTTCAGTATTCTATCCCTATCTGTTGAATTTATCATTGTGATTAATATGTGTATTGGGGTATGTTTTTTTGGATCTCTTTTAGTTGGTACTTTTCAGGCATGCAGGATTTGGTTGCATGCACTCTTTAACTCTGGGAGTTTCTCTGCAATGATGTACTTGACAATTTACTCTTCATGAGGATTTTCTTCCTGAGTCTCTGAGACTCCAATGATTCTTATGTTGTTTCTGTAGTGTTTATCAAAGACTTCTATTTTCATCTGTTCACATTCTTTTGAGAATTTTTTCCAATGTCTGATCATTTGCTTTAATGCTCTTTTCTAATCTCTTCTGTTGTATGGTATTGTTATGCATCTTACATTCCAGCTCACTGATTCTATCTTCAGCGGCTACTACTCTGTTGGAGAGACTTCCCAGTGAGGTTTTCATTTCACCTACCAAGTTTTTCAGTTCTGTTATTTCAGTTTGCATTTTTCTCCTTTCTACTTTCACATCCTCTTGATTCTTATTTGTGGCTCATTCCGTTCATTCATACTTTTTTGAGTTCTAAAGACATCGCCCATATTTCTTCTCCAAAGTTCTTATCTGAGAGACTAAATAGGTAGTTGGTACTTTTCAGGTCATCAGAGCTGCCATCTTCATTCTCTAAACATGGTGGAGACCTGTGTTGTTTCCTTACTGTGAACTTGTGATGTGGTGTTTTCTACGTGTGGTGCTTGGGTTCATTAACTAGGAGAATCTTGGGACCACAGAGCGTAGTAGAGTGGCTGTGTGCCTCTGACTCCGCCCTTCAGGGCAGAGTCCACTCATTTGCCTTGATGTACTGTGCTCTTACTGGCAGGGGAGTGGGCTCTGGTCTTTATTTATTTATTTTGGTTTTTGGGCCACACCCGGCGGTGCTCAGGGGTTACTCCTGGCTGTCTGCTCAGAAATAGCTCCTGGCAGGCACAAGGGACCATATGGGACACCGGGATTCGAACCAACCACCTTTGGTCCTGGATTGGCTGCTTGCAAGGCAAACGCCGCTGTGCTATCTCTCCGGGCCCAGGCTCTGATCTTTAGACAATGTTACTCTGGGGGCCAGGAGGTGCAGTTGGGCTGTGTGGGGTCCACTCACCAGTGTGCAAGTGTGTGCTGCTTGCACGCAGTAAGGTCCACCCTCTGGGGGTGGAGTCCGTTCCTCTGCGCTGGTGTGCCAGGCTCTGATGGCAGGGCAGGGGCTTCTGCTCTTTGAGGTAACGTTAAGATCGAGGTGGGGTCCACTCCAAAAATATGTTCAATGTCAAAGGAAAGTAGAAGTCAACTCTATAAGCATAATGTATTTTTATCTATTTTTATATGCCATAAAGAAAAATCTTGAAAATAATCGTGGAAAGTAAACCCCTTTTCTCATGCTGTCCACGCTTGTTAAAATAAATATATTCCATTTTGGGACTGAAGCAATAGCACAGTGACAGGGTATTTGCATTGTAAGTGGCTGACCCAGATGGACCTGAGTTCGGTTCCTAGCATTCTACATGGTTCCCCAAGCCTGCCAAGAGCGATTTCTGAGCACAGGGCCAGGAGTAACCCAATCACCACCAAGTATGGCCCCAAAAAAACAAAAACAAATTTCATTTATTAAAAATGCAAGAATCTAAAAATAACATTAATCAAGTTGCTGTGAAGAGTCTAAAACTATATAAGACAGTTGAAAGTTTACTATATGTTAAACAAATTAGATGCATTAAAATGGAATTTACAGATAAATTACTTGTTTTTAAAAGACATCTACTCTTCTACACAAAGCACCCTAAAAATAGAAAAAGTTGCTGTCATTCATTTGAAGTATTCTACTGATGAAAGAAATCAATGCACAATTTCAGGAAACAAAAACAAGGCATACTCTGCATCCCTGAATTATTGTTCATTTGACACACACAGCTGTTGCTGTGTAGACAACTTCCTCAACCAGAGAGTCTAAAAAAGATCAATTTAATATTAAAAAAAAGAACAATAGATAAGTGGACACAGATAATCTGGGTATTCCATGTCTTGAAAAAAACCCAACTCTTCAAAGCCCACTGCAGAAAATCAAATACAAGTGGAGCACCTTTGCTCAGAGAATGCTTGGAGGCACCCAGTCCAGTTGTAAAATCATAGTATAACTCTATGGTTTTTATTGCGGAAATAGTAGACAGAAATGCACTGATTTGCCTGACCCCTTTACAATGATACTCCGTGATCCCTTTCACCATCTCCAAACTTAACACCATCTCCATTACATGCCAATATAAAATCTAAAAGAAACAATCTCAAAAGTGACATATGGCTCATTAATTTTCCTATTATTCTACCTTAAATAGATAAAATTTGTCTCAGTTAAGAATTATGAAGGGTTTATCAAATTCTTTGGAGTAAAAAAATGTCTCTTACTCCACTCAAACGGAAATTAAACAAGGCCAGGCCCATTACGGCATCTATCTAAAAATATCATAAAGCTTCAGTAGAATCAGGCATGGGCCTTGAGCTCAGGAATATTTCTTGAGAAGTTCCAGGATCATATGTGTTGCCAGGAGTCAAACCTGGATTGGTGACATGCAAGGCAAATGTCTTGACTCCTTTACTATTTCTCTGGCCTCTATAATAAAACTTTTTTAGAAATAAAATCATACATGATGTTAAGAAAATCTAACAAAAATACAAATATTTAAACCAGCTAGTGAGAGGATGAATATATGTATTTAAGATTTTCCTTAAATATCAAACCTACGATAAATTAAAATATAGTGCCACAAAGATATTAATTTCACTCACCTTTTTTTTTTTATAAAGATAAGCATATGGGACAGATAGTACAACAGTTAGGGCACTTGTCTTGCAAGTGGCTTGATCCTGGGTACTCCATATCGTCCCCCAAGCCTGCCCAAGAACGATCCCTGACTACAGAGTTAGGAGTTACCACTTCGTACAGCTGAGTGTGGCCTCAAAATAAACAAAAAAGATGAGCATATTGACATTATTGTTTAGCAAGCAAGACATCCTTGAAAAATGAAATAAGGTACAAATTTTAAGTAAATTAAATATAAAGTTCAGAATAACTCAAATTTTGTCTCTAGCTTTCCCAATATATCCTAAAGCCTCCCAATAGGGCCTCTCATTTCATATGAAAAGTATTCATTAGTTTGGGGCTAGTGAAATATTATAGCAGGTAAAGAGTTTGCCTTGTGAATAATTCAATCTCCAGCTCCCTATATATTTCCATAGCCCTCCAAGAGTTATCCTTGAGCACAGAGCCAGAAGTAAACCCTCAACACTCGGTGTTGAGGTGTAACCCAAAAAATAATAACAATAAAAGTATAAATTATTTTTTTTTCAATGGCAGGCAATAAAATGAGTCAACTCGAGTTCCTGGGGAAAAATGCTATAGTTGGAAGGATATGCAATAACATAAAAGACTCTTTTTGTTTGTTTGTTTTTTGCATCACAACCGGGGAGTGCTCAGGGGTTACTCCTGGCTCTACACTCAGAAATCGCTCCTGGCAGCATCGTGGGACCAGATGGGATGATGGGATTTGAACCACCGTCTGCATGCAAGGCAAACGCTCTGCCTCCATGCTATCTCTCCAGTCCCAGAATCTAACTTTATAATAATAGTAACTGGTATGATAGGGAAACTTTAAAAGTAACTATGGGGCAGTGAGTGAGGGATGTAGAAAGCCTGTCGCGAATACAGGTGGGAGAGGTGGGAAGGAAGAAATGGGGCTTTGGTGATGGGAAGGTTGCACAATGAAGGGGGTTGTTCTTGTTATGACTGAAACCCAACTACAATTATGTTTGTAATCACGGTGTTTAAATAAATTATTTAAGAAAATAAAACAAATAAAATGAAAAAATAAATGTTTGAAAGAAAAAAATTAAATTAAATTAAACTATTTCTCTTTCAAAAAAGAAAAAATTATACAAAAAAATAACTATGGGGCCAGAGCAATAGCACAGAGGTAGAGTGTTTGCTTTGCACGCAGATGACTCAGGACAGACCTGGGTTTTATTCCTGGTGTCCCATATGGTCCCCCAAACCAGGAGCGATTTCTGAGCACATAGCCAGGAGTAACCCCTGAGCATCACTGGTGTGGCCCAAAAACAACAACAAAAAAAATCCTAAACTACTAATTACTTATCATGTAACAATAAGGGTAGACTTCCCTACCTACATATTTCTTTTAAACATTACAAAAATGAAATGCAGCTAACTGTTTTCCTCATTTTACAAATGAACAAACTGAGGGCAAAAGATAAGCTGACCAAGGCAACAAAGTAAATGTGCCTGTTTCAAAACTCAGGCTCTAAGGAAAGATTTCCACTGAATAACTAACAAATTAAGACTACCCAGGACTAAATCAGAAAACAAATAAGGAAGTTAGTACAAATGAACTAAAAATTTACTAAGCATATACATGCTGAATGAAATGAGTCAGAGGGAGAATAATAGACATAGAATAATTCCACTCATTTGTGGGATATAAGGGGGGGAGACATTATGATAGTAATATCCAGGGACAATATAGATGATAGCCAGGAGAACCATTCCATGATAGAAATCATGCCACAAAGAGTATATAGCAATACAGTTAGGGTAGAGAAGGGACCACTATGACAACTACAGTTGGAACTGAAAGCCTGGATAAGAACTGGGTGCCAAATGGAGATAAAATAATATGCATGGTACCTCTTCATTAACAATAGTGAAAAACATAATGTCTAAAAGGGAAAAGGGGGTGAGAGAGAAAGTGAGAGAGTGAGAGAGAGGAGTAAGGTGCCTACCCCAGAAGCAGGCAGTGGGGAAGGTGGGAGGGAAAATGGGGACACTGGTGAGAAGAAGTGTGCCTGGATTAAGTCTTACATTGTGAGACTGAGCTCAATCATAAACAACTTTGCAACCAAAGTGTTTCAATAAAAGAGGGGAAAAAAGAAAAAAATGAATTCAGAAGGGTGAAGGCTATTCAGCTATGCCACTACAGACCACTAAAATATTTTGAAACTTCAAAAGATGAATGGCTAAAGAAACTGTGGTACATATACCCAATGGAATATTATGCAGCAGTCAGGAGAGATGGAGTCATGAAATTCTCCTATTCACGGATGGACATGGAAACTATTATGCTGTGTAAAATAAGTCAGAGGGAGAGAGATAGACACTAATCTATAGGCTTTACGGAAAATAAAGGACATTATTGTAATGATGCCCAGAGACAATAGAGATGAGGACTGGAAGGACTGGCTCATGATATGAAACTCACCACAAAGAGTGGTAAGTGCAATTAGAGTACACTAACAACTATCATATAATTTTAGTAAATGAGAGAAGTAGAATGCCTGTCTTGAATACAGGCAGGGGGCGGGAGGAGGGAGAGGAGGGACATTTGTGATGGGAATGTTGCACTGGTGAATGGGGGTTTTCTTTTAATGACTGAAACCCAAATACAAACATGTTTGTAATCATGGTGCTTAAATAAAGATATTATTCAAAGAAAAAAATATTTTAAAACTGGCCAGAGAGATAACACAGTGGTTAAAGTGACTGCCATGCACTTTGCTATATATTATCCTCTGAGCCCAACATCAAGACTAGATTCTTGAGCACAGAAACAGGGTTTAGCCCTGAGCTCTGTTGAGTATGACCCCACAAAATAAAAAAACTTACAATACCAGGTGCTGACAGGATACAAAGCAAGTTATAGTATTAAATGATATGACCACTTCAAAAAAAGTTTAGCAGTTTTCTCAACAACTGAGTTTCTAGGTTTTAACTCAAGGTAACTAAACAGACTTGGGAGCCATTAACAAACTCCAGGCATGCTGGTTTTATGGCTAGCATCTCCAGGGACAGTTTGGAGCCAGGTAGGGTCACCCCTCCAGCCCAACCTCACCCCACCTCCTTGCTTCCAGAAGTCCCGGCAACCAAGCCCACTATCCAAAACCTTTCACCATTTCTGTGCAAGCGGCCAATACAATAGACTCATTAACTATCAAAATGAGAAGCGCAACTATCAAGAAAAATATATGGACATAACAACCTCACAAATTATCACACTGAGGCTATTTGGAAGACCCCCACTAATCACTACTGTTGCCATATGAGCTCATTAGCACAACTCTACAGATCCTCAAAGTAATGGACTGCAAAACACCCCCATAATTTTAATACTGACTTCCCAGTAGGAATACACTGAATTAGATATGAAATAATGATAGAAGCCACATAAGTTCAACAAACAAAACCAACAACAGAATGCTCAACTAGCAATATACAGCTAAGTAGATTGTCAGGCAATGATAGAACAACCCCATCACAAGATATGACAATTCTTACAGATTTTCTTTTTTAGGACTTTTTTTTTTCCGATAATTCCATTGCCATTTAGTTGTACCAAGCAATATTAAGTGAATTATTCATAGGTGCCAAGGGACAGGCTTTAGGGAGGTTAGGAAACTGGAGGCAAGGGTGGAGAAAATATTACACTGGTGATGGGATTGGTATTGGAATATGGAATGCCAGAAATAACTGTATTATGAACAATTCTGTAAACCACAACAGCTAAAATAAATTTAATTTTTAAAAGTAAATAAAAAGATACAAACATACACAGAATTATATACAAGGTTGGGGAAGGAAGAAAAATAAACATACAGAGATTTATATACAATGCACTCAGCTGCTTATGCATAAATTATCTTCGGTGCTTTATTCATAAGAATTGAAAACAGGAAATAATTAGAATCAGTGAGCAACTAGCTATTATTCTTAATATGTTATTCTTACTACTCAATAAACAAAGAAGTAGAGCGGCATCAGTACACAACCACAACAGCATCGCTGAGAATTATGAGAAATGACATAAATCACATACAAAGCAAAATTTACTGTATGATGGCATTTATGTGAAACCTAAAAACATGGAGAATCACTGCAAAGCCTCACAAAGACATATCACTCAGACAATGAAGATACTCTAGATCTTTGTTGAAATACAATGGAAGTTACAGGTAGGTGTGTATTTGTCAAACTTATCCAAACCGTATATAGTTTAAATAAATACATTTCATCATAGATTAAACTATTCATTATAAATGTTGGGGGAAAAAAATTTTCTTTGTCGCTTGCATATGCCAGTTTCAATGAGAAGCAGCCTAATGGTTTTTCACGTGGAAAAGCTGTCAGAATGCCTAGTTCATAAGAGTGCAACAAAATATAATAAGTGCATAGAAATCCTGAGAATCAACAGTATGTGCACACAATAATAATAACATATATATTATTATAACATATAATATAATATATGTTACATTTCATTTAACATATAACACATGATAAATGAGATGGCAGTGAATCATCATAATACACCCATATTTTAAACCATGGTTTTTAGAAAGAGTTTATATTATAATAGACAAATGAACCACTATTTTACTAAAATTAATCCAGGGAAGTTTCAGGGGAAAAAATTCAGGCTTCTGAATCAATGCTTGAGTGCATACCGTTAGGCTAGTTCCTAGCAAAGTCTCCCACCAACCCATATTGTTCCAGAAGTGATCAGGAATAAAGGAAGTGGTTTTAAAAATAACTAAGACAAGAAGCATGCTAATGCAATCACAGTGATTTTCCTATCTATATACATTCCAGAGAGCCTCACTCAACCAAAACGTACTAAATAAGCTTGAATCCTTTTTTAATTGAAACTTTACTGAATTACTATTGTTTTTGCAAATTTGGAAATACAGCTTTCAGGAGTCTGGATCTTCAGTCTACCAATCTCATAAACAAATGGTAAAAGAATATTTTTATTTCCTGTAACATCAGAACTGGTAAAAAAAAATCAGCAAATCTCAGTGCAAAAATATTTATATTGATTATGTTGCATTATTACTTATACATTAAAAAATAAGTAATTTTGGACAAGATAGAGTCAACTTTTCAGTAGAAAATAAGATTGTTACATATTGTCATTACCCTCAATACAAATATGGCTTAGTAGTGAAAGCCCAAAAGCCAGCCTGCTTCTTTAACCTGCTCATGCTCCAAATTGTTACACATAAAAGTTGTTGTAATTGTACTTTTTTATTTTGAGTCAAACCTAGCAGAGCTCAGAGGTTACTCCTGGCTCTATGCTCAGAAATCACTCCTGGCAGGCTCAGGGGACCATATGGGATGCTGAGATTCGAACCAATGACCTTCTGCATGCAAGGCAAACGCCTTACCTCCATGCTAACTCTCCGGCCCCAGTTGCTGTAATTGTAATTCAATTCAGTATTAACCCCTGTAAAGGCTACACACACATTCAGTGGTATTAACCTTAATTATAACAAGTTAAAAAAAATTTTAGGGGAGTTTTTAGGGGCTGAAGAGGATGCTTTTCTTGCAGAAACAAGAATTAATCCCCAGTATCACATGGTCTCCAAACACTGAATAGGTCCCAGATACCACCAAGTATGATCCACAAAGCGAATATTAAAATAAAGGCATCCTATTAAGGTATACATGACAAAGGACTAAAGTGCAAGTAAAGTGCAAGATATATAACACTCAGAAATGCAAACAAACAAACAAAAAAAAACTCCACAAAACAAATAACCTAATCAGAAAATGAGGGCAAGCACTGAAGAAACATTTTACCAAAGAAAGTATAAAGATGGCCAAAGGTCACAAGAAGAAAGTGTTCAGTACCACAGATTATCAGGACAATGAAAATCAAAATTATTCTGGTTTTGATTCTCCAAATAAAAAAGATCAAAAAGCTACAAATGCTATGTGAGCTTGTTGCCAAGGATTGATCTTGTGGTCTCATATCTATAAGGCAGGAGATCTACATAGCAACTTTGATCCCAACTATGGCTGTATGAGAACCATGACTAAGGTGTGAGAGCCCCAGCAAAGCACACTACCATGTATATAATCAAAGCAACCTAGAATATAAGTAATACAATCAAGTATATAGCCTCCAATTATTACAACAAAGGGAAAGGAAATGTTAATTTTTTCCACTTGTAAAAATTTTAAATCGAATTGGAAACAGATGAATAAAGGATATTATTGAAACATTTAATATTCCTGCCGGAGCAGTGGTGCAAGCGGTAGGAAGCTTGCCTTGTACGCACTAACCTAAGACGGACCAAGGTTCGATCCCCCGACACCCCATATGGTCCCCCAAGCCAGGAGCGATTTCTGAGTGCATAGCCAAGAGTAACCCCTGAGCATCACTGGGTGTGGCCCAAAAACCAAAAAAAAAAATTTTTAATATCCCCAAATTTGTTCTTAATTTAGTAATGGTCTTTAACTTAATTTAAATCTTTTTGTTTGTTTTGGAACCACACCTGATGACACTCAAGGGTTATTCCTGGCTACGCACTCAGAAATTGCTCCTAGCTTGGGGGACCATATGGGACACAGGAGATCGAAAGAGGTCTGTCCTGCATCAGCCGTGTGCAAGGCAAAGGCCCTACCACTGTGCTACTGCTCTGGCTCCCAAGTTTATTTAAATCTTAATATGACTATTGCTCAAACTAGTGTGAAAAACACTTGCATAGACAGAGTGTTTGAAATGGAAAATATTCCAACCTTTAGTAGCTTAAGCCAATCCTGAAGAGGACTGCAACCAATAGATACTCCATGCCAAAGAAGGCAAGAAGTGAGAAATATTCTGAACATTTGCTAACTCTACCCCATTTTGTCCAAGATCAGGCAGCCTCGTTAGATCTACTAAAGCTCTTCAAAGATTTCCAGGAAAGACCTCCTTCTCCCCTCCCCATCCCACCCTATGATCTTAAGAAGTGAAATTTCCCTTCCCACTGCTCATGTGTACTCATCACCACAATCACAAAACCTGCTACAGATGTCCTGACATATATCTTTAACACTCAGAGTTCATCAAATTAGTCATTTTGGGGGCCAAAAAACTTAGTCATTAGATAGCCAGATCCTAGCAGAATATAGTAAAAGTCATTTAAATGCAAACAATTAGGCAACGGAATCTTTATATGTAGTTACTTTTTTTTTTCTTTATATGTAGTTACTTTTGTCTAACATATAGTAGATCCACTTCTACAAAGTGAATTATACTGTATTTTCATTTTTTCAGTTTATAGTTCTGTGAATCCATTATTTCCACTAGGAAGATATCTGCAGAAAACAGATTTCAACTTCCTATATCTATAACAGAAAGTGTGACATTTTAAATAATTCAAAGATAACTTTTCTAATTAGAAACATGTTAATAGGGCCGGAGAGATAGCACAGCAGTAGGATGTTTGCCATACAAGCAGCCAACTCAGGATCAAGGTGGTTCGAATCACAGCATCCCATATGGTCCCCCGAGCCTGCCAGAAGCGATTTCTGAGCACAGAGGTAGGAGTAACTAACCCCTGAGCTCTGCCAGGTGTGACCCAAAAACCAAAAAAAAGAAAGGAAAAAAAAAAAGAAACATGTTAATAAGCAAGTTGACAAGTTTGTACCCAGTAGGGGAGCGGGGTGGATTAGTAAATGAGTACTCATTTAAAACAATTTTAAAAAGACATGCAATTAAACTTTTGTGTCCCATGTGGTCTCAAATGAAAAGTTAGTAGTAGTTAAACGTAACTTAATGCAGTGTCTTCGTGCAATGTTAAAAATAGACATTAACAATGACTCTTAAGACCCAAAATCCCTAACAAGAAAGAATCCTATTCATATCCTGTATAAGTCCATGGGAATTTTATGGGGAAAGTTTCCATTTATGGTCATTTTTTTCCCATAGACTCCCCATCATTTATACAGGATATGAATCTGGTCCATTGTGACAATGAAAACAACAGATCACTGAAAACTCATGTGTAATTTTTGCTGAACAAACTGCAGGCTCTTAGGGAAGCCAAGTGAAAATAAGTAATTTAGAATTTAAAAATAACCATGGGGGATTTTAACTCCATTTCTGTAGTAACAGAACAAACCTAAAACTACCCACAAGAAAACCATATTTTTCTATCATATTTTGCTTCAAGTATTCCCTTGATACTAAAAATTACTATGTCAACTATGAACAAACAAGAAACCCAAAAAGGAAAGTAAAAATGTTACATAAACTTTAGTTTCCTGAACTCTTATATGGTCAGGTCCCAATTAATTTCTGTAATCTATGATTATTTTTCCATAAATGTGATTTTAGCACAAAAACTATGGAATTCTACTTATCTAAACTCATGTAAAATCTTTACATTCAGGGCTCCAAGTGTAGACTTAGAAGTTAGATTTTTAGTGTATACTTAGAAATTTATGTATTTACTTCATGTAAGATGAAACATATCTAAAATCTAATAGAGCTATTCACAATATATTAAAGTTGCAGGAAGGGAAGTGGATGGTTACTTAAATTACCTAATTTTATATCATAAAATTTAAAAAATAAAAATTGAGACACCAAACTAATATGTCAAACATAAATAAAATTAGTTTCTGAAATAATTATTTAATAAGTACAAATAGTTATATTAGAAAATAATCTAATTGTGAATTGTCATGTTTTAATTAACCATTATATTAACATCTCAACCAATTCACAAAAATTATACACACAATAGAACTAAATTTAATTTCATAGATGATTGGCTATCAAGAGATACATACAGCAAAAATAACTGTGGT
This sequence comes from Suncus etruscus, assembly GCF_024139225.1. Lineage (NCBI taxonomy): Eukaryota > Metazoa > Chordata > Mammalia > Eulipotyphla > Soricidae > Suncus > Suncus etruscus. The sequence continues at coordinate 125,824,456 of NC_064848.1, read as the reverse complement.
AGTTTTTTTTTTTTTCAAGTGAAGAGATTCCTATTAAATTGTAAAGTTTCTTGGTAATCTAATATTGCTAGAGTATATTGATTTGACAACACAATAGCCCACATTTCTTAAAAAACTATATTGTTCTTGGAAACAATAATTAATAGGAGCACACTGACTTATTAAAACAGAGATATGTCCATTATAAAGTAATAAATGCATTGATAATGAAAACAAAAGGAACAGTTGAATTGCTGATAAATGTCAAAGTAATCACAGGAGCATCACATGTATCACATATCCTTTTCAAAATCTAGCTGCCTACCCAAAATAATGTGGACCTACAGAGGTGGCAGAAATTTCTGAGCCAACCACATGGGGCCAAAGAATACACAAACAGGGGCTGGAGAGAAAGCATGGAGGTAAGGCATTTGCCTTGTATGCAGAAGGACGGTGGTTTGAATCCCGGTATCCCATATGGTCCCCTGTGCCTGCCAGGGGCGATTTCTGAGCCTAGAGCCAGAAGTAACCCCTGAGCATTGCCGGGTGTGACCCATAAAAACAAAAAACAAAAAACAAAACAAAAAAAAAGAATACACACACACACACACACACACTATTTTTTCATCATCACTAAGTACAGAGACACTACCTTTTGTTAATACTTTGGTGATATATGCTTTCCTTCAATTGTGTATTATGTTCTTTTTAATCTGTCACAACTATAATAAAATCATGCAGAAGGGATTAATGAAATCATTTGACCAGAGGCACCCTGTTTCTTAAAAGATAAGGTGCTGCTCTCTTCACATGTCTAATCCAGCAGGTGCTTTAGAAGACATTAATTTATTAGATTAGGGCACAATTCCCACCACAGCACATCTTAAATGGTACCCCTGAGGCCTGAAACAGTTAAACATGGAAGGAAACCAAAGACTAAGCCAGATAAATGCTAATTGAATAAATGGTCATGGTATTTGGAGTATTTACTCTTTAGGGAAAAAAACTATCTGAGTTAGGGATATGCCTCAAAAGTGGAATGCATAACTCACAAATATGAGGCCCTGAAAGACCAAAACAAACAAACAAACAAACAAACAAACAAAATAGAGCTTCTCTGGACAGATTGGCACTGGTGCAGACCAGTTTTCCTTACTCTACAAAAAGAAAAGATGAGGCTTTTTTTTCCTCATAAAAATCTTGAAAAGACTAAATTTTTTTAGCTTTGTGAAATATCATTCATTGATTTTAAAATACAAACTATCTTTAAATCAAATCAAGAATGCACAATCCCACTGAGTGGATAGCATCACTCCCCTTCACAAAACTTTATTAATAGTACTTTCTCCAACCCTAAATTATTGCAGAAACTTAAATCTGTATTTCATCAAAGCTGATAAAGAACAAACCTATGAACTATTCCCGTTTTTAGACATGGGAACTTTCAGTAAAGGATAAGCTCAGTGAAATCCATCAAGATGACAACAGTTATGGAAACTACACTTCCTGCTTTGTAATGAGGAATCTACACATAATTGAGAATGGTTTCCATTTCAAAGGAACCCAAAATAGATTGTGGCTCAACTATGGAATACTCAGGCTCACTGAGTGAGGGAAAAAAACTGCCACTTTGGAATAGAATAATATAATATCAAGGGCTAGAGAAATAGCAGAGGGATTAATGAGTTTGCCTCATATGCATCAGCCCCAGCTGATCACAAGCACCACCTACAGTCCCCAAGTGCCACCATGAGTGAGCATAAAGCCATGAGTAAGCCCTGAGCATCACCAGGTGTAGCCCCAAGCCCCTAATAATAAGAAAACCACAATAACAGACAATGCCTTATTTATTCTGTTTGTATACCTATGTACACATTCAATTGTAATCAAACTATGTACATCATTAATTTTAATCGAAAAGGTTCTACACTTGGGCCAAGGAGATAGTTAGGAGATTAAGATGCACAGCCTTCAGATCACAAAGAGGTCTGAACCCAAGATCTCAGCACTGCTGGGGTGACCCTGGAGGTTCCATACACTGTAGATTCAGTCACCATTGCATCCTCAGGCCCTTGAATAGAAGGTTAGGTTGGTCAAATATTACCATAAGTAGCCTCTCAGCCTCTGGAACACTGCTTAAGAAGACCCCCAAAAGGTAGGGGTCTTTCTTCTCTTTCAGGTCATTTTGTGGCCATTTTAATACTCTGCATATATTTAGGGAGAGGGGACTGAGTAGTATTTTAATCAAGTAATACTTATGCATGAGCAAATACTTATGCATGAGCAAGACACCTTATAATGTCATCACCTAGGTTACTACAAATTCCTGGCCTCATGGACCTGAAAACAAAATCAATTTAACCAATTCAGTATTTAAAAATAAAAAATTTGATATTTCCTTGTCTTTCTTTTTTTTTTTTTTTTTTTTTTGGTTTTTGGGTCACACTCAGCAGTACTCGGTTTACTCCTGGCTCTAGGCTCATAAATCGCTTCCTGGCAGGTTCGGGGGACCATAAGGGAACCTTTCGAACCACCATCCTTCTGCGTGCAAAGCAAACACCTTGCCTCCATGCTATCTCTCTGGCCCTGATATTTCCTTCTCATATAAGCAAAGAGCAAGTAGAGAATTTAAAAGAGCCATTTACAATTGATTCTATTGATAGCATAAGTCATACTAGTGATTGATTACCTTCACTGAGAAAGAGAAATAATATTGACTGGAAAAGAATGTGACAAGGAAATTTTCTGGAGAAAATGTAATGTTCTGTACCTTAATCTGGATTGTGGCTCCCTGGGCACAGATATGGGAAAAATTACCTTGAAGTCCACAGTATGACATTCTATTGTACAAACCATATATCACTTTCAAAAGTAAGAGCATCCAAAAGTAAGTAAGATACTGCAGCCAGAAATAAAGGTTCTAAATCAAGACAACAAATGTCAAAATAAATTAACCTCTTTATGATCTAACATAACAATATAAAAAGAATAGTCTAATAAACAGATTGTGAAAACTTTCTGATACCCAAAGTGAGTAGAACAATCCCTTTGGAGCCAATCAAAACTTCAAATTGGACTAATGACTATTCTCTATACAAATAAGGACAGCTTATAAAACAGACTAAAAAAACTCATAATTCTGAGTACAGATGCAAGGCACCTCCTGGTCATTTTCAACATGTAATGAGTACTGGTAGTATGAGTCTGTCTATGATATTCTAATGTCAAGCAAAAAATAAAATTTAATCACTGATAGTGTAAAAATAAAGTTAAAAACCTGCATGATAGTGTTCTGTCTTCTGAATTATATTTGTTATGTTTAGTAATCTGGTAGCTATAGATACTCAAAAAGTAGTTTTTCAAACATACCAATAATACACATGATATTATCAAAAGAGCAGATATGATGATATGGAAAGTCTGTGCATGCTGGCCAGCGATCCTAGTCCAAGAAACCAAACTTCCACACTGAGTTTCAACTTCCATTTTCCACCAAAGTAATGACTAATTTTCCTTTAGTAAATAAATATACCTAGGTTCATATACAAGTGAAATTTCATGACAAGCCCTCTGCAACTAAACAGTCTGTCTCCATTTCTTCAATGACAATAATTTCAAAGGCATCATTAAGTGAATTTGTCAAATATTTTTAAATGAGTAGAAATTAATATTGTCATGTGCTAAATGGAACATGACATCTCATTTTCATTTTCTCTGACCTTGATTAGGCATTGTGGCAGTCTCATAAATGAAAAACGTCCACATGAAAAATCAAAAATAACCTTTTAATGAAACAATCAAGAAACAAAAGATCAGAGGCTTAGTAGCTCTCCTGAAATACTACTATAGTGGGATAATCACCACAGTCACACTGAACCTGAGATAAGAAAGAAAAGGTTGAAGTATAAGTTCGTAAAAAAAAATTGTTTTTTTTCTAAATTCCTTTTCCTAGCCCTCCCTTCCCCCTCCCCACAAAGAGCTTGTCTGGCAGATTTTTTTTTTTATGTACTAGCCAGTAGGCTGGGTCTCTTTAGTAATTCTTCTCCCTCACCTCTGCTTAGAGTGAGAGGATGACAAAATATTCTACAGGGCCTATACAACTATGTTGAGAAGTTGTATTATTCCACAAGCCACTTAAATCATCTTCAGACTATTTAGGACAATCATCATTTTACAATACCAATTGTCACTATCTATAACTGCTGTCCAGCCCAGCCCATTGTATAGGGCCAGCTCTGCACCAAAGTCATTTCATTGTATAAGTTTTGGGACAGATAGGATGCTTCTGGGTTGTGGGCTAACCAGCATACCAAAATTGATGCTATCGTGTAAGGAAAACTCCATCCTCAAAAATCAAGTAGATTTCTTTGCATTAATAACACTAGTCACTCCTGTGTTTTTGGAAAAATATGGAGGAAGAGTATAGCTTCTTCATCCCTTTTAGATTTATAAAGGTAAGTCCTTCTAGCCTCTCTAATAAACACTATCCTCTCATCCTCACAGCATGTTATTTTGGGACTTAAGGACAATTCATAGGACCCCCAACAATAGATCAGAGGCAGACTTTAGCCCACCAATTAACACAGTCTAGGAAGGCTGCCTGGAATCCAGTCTCTTCTCTCCCTCTTGGAGGCCTGGTTTTGACCACATTGACATCCCTGGCCTTCAGTTGAAAAATCCAGGCAAAGGGGACTCCTTCCCTAAGACCAACTCCTTGGTAATCAGAGTCAAAATACAAAGCCTATTAATGACCTAAAGCAAATAGATATGAACTCCAAGCCAATTAAAATCATGACAGCAAGTAAATTTCTAAATAGCAAAGAAGTGGGATTCATTTACTTACATGAAGATTCAGTGCCAAACATGGCTGGCTCCAGAGAGGCTGCTTTTATAAATTAGAAGAACAACAAGAGAAAATAACCACGGGAAGAGAAAAAAATCGAGGAGGGTGTGCGTGTGAGAGAAGAGATGAGCTGCCACACAGCAGGGGTCATGAAGACAGACAATGCAGTTCAAGCTGTGTCCAGCTGCCAGATTCTCCTCTTATAAGCGCCAGTATTCTCCCATGTGATTGAAAAAGCAGGGTCTCGTACAGCACCAAAAACCAAAGAGCTGCTTTTGAAAAATCCAGTAAGGCAAGGCAGGCTGGTGACTCTTCTGGGATGCAGTGAGGCAGGACTAGGTAGCAGCCAGGGGCAAGACGGGAGCAGCAGCAACAGCGGATACTGCAATCCCCAGCCCTGCCGTAGCAGTAAGACAATAGCAGGGCTTATGCATACACTGATGACGTCAGGGACACTGCACAGACCGGGCTGCGCTGCTTGAGCCAGAGGCTCCAGGGGCTTCAGGAGAGCAGGCAATTCAAAGGGAATTCCTTTGTCACCAAACACACAAGACCCAGAGTCACGCATCTATTCCCCTTCCTTCCAATCTTTATCCAGTGATTCTGCGCACTCTAAGAGACCTCAGAAATTTAAAAACTGGGCTTATTTCTAATTCTGAACTACAAATAATATCATGCAGATCAGGGTCCTTGATTTCAGGCAGCCAAGTAGAACTTTCCAAGGGGATTGAGACTATTCAGAAATGAAAACACAATCCCACTTTTAAAAAATAACTACAGAACTCATTGTTTTTCTCTAGGTTAATGGCAGGTTTCGTACTTACACTTTATTGCAAATGCCGGTAAGTGATAGAAGGTTTACTATTGCATATAATTCTGAGTCTATAAGTGCACACACAATGTAGCAGTACTGTAACAGCATGCACACCTTGAGTAGTCACATTATTACTACTCAAATGTACCCAGGAATGTTTTTAGGTATATAAATGTCTTCTCTCCTATTCATTTAATTTGCTTTCCTTCCTTTTCTCTTCTGAGAACTCCTGTTGTTTTTCAGAGTAATTCTGTAACTTAAGGCAGTGAGTGCACACCTGTGTACCGTCTGTGAGTTTATAAACAAAAAATACATTCATTTCATCTTCTAATACTTTCTCTTGACTTATTTGACTGTATTGCCTTACTTCTAAAATCTAACTTTAATAAGCACATACATTCATTAGAATGTCTAACAAAAGCAAAAGGAAGGGGTGTTTGCCTTGCATGTGGCCAACCCAGGACAGTGGTTGATTCCCAGCATCCCATATGGTCCCCCCCCCCCCGAGACTGCCAGGGGCATTTTCTGAGCACAGAGCCAGGAGTAACCCACACACACACACACTTAAAAAAAAAAGGCAAAGTAAGTTTTTTTTTTTTTTTTTTTTTGGTTTTGGATCACACCTGGCAGTGCTCAGGGGGTTACTCCTGGCTCCACTCTCAGAAATCGCTCCTGGCAGGCTGGGGGACCATATGGGATGCCGGGATTCGAACCACCGTCCTTCTGCATGCAAGGCAAATGCCTTGCCTCCATGCTACCTCTCCGGCCCAGGAAGTTTTCTTTTAATATATCTTAATACTGAAATGCACAAAAGAAATTTGTATGCAGGATATATATATGTATATGTATATATGTGTATATGTATATATACAGGTAATATATACAGATAATCCCGTATTACCACACTTTTTTTCAGGTTTGTTTGATTTTGGTCACACTTGGCTGTACTAAGTGCTTACTCCCAGCTCTGTGCTCAGAGGTCATTCCTGGTGATACTTGGGGGACCACATGGGATGCAGATGATCAAACCTGAGTGTGGTGCATGTAAGACAAGAGCCCTGCCCGCAGTACTTCTTTCTGGCCAAAGACATGTTTTCATATAGCTTTTTAAAATAGTAAATTCTGAGGTACTACAACAGGATCAGAGAGATAGGAGAGATAGTAAAGTAGTAAAGGTTCTTGCCTTGCACATGCCCAACCCTAATTAGATCTCTGACACTGCATATGATCCCCTGAACACCACCAGATATGGTCCAAAAACAAACAAGTCTCCCATCAAAAATAACAAAGCATTAAATTCTAATGAATGTATATATAGCTAATTACCAACTAAATTATAATTTTAAATTTTTCTGAACAATACTTGTAGACCAGTTCATCTTTCTATTGTAGTTTCCTTTGTGCAGTACATATATGATATATATAAATTTTTTGATGGTCTAGATTTATTTACTGGTGCAGATTTTTGAGTAAAGGCAGCAACATTTTCTAAGAACTCTACTTTTAGGAACTATAATAAAATCAGCATAAGTTGACAAAAAAATAGTAGTCAAATAAAATCCTGGTGCCCCCCCAAGAGCTACTGCACTGTAACACCTGAGAAATAGCTCTGCCTCCCCAAAGTACCATGAGGCATCCCACTTGCCACAAAACAGAGAGTGACATCTCCTTACTAGTGTTTCAGTATTTATAACATGTAATGATGACCTGAGACATTCTAACATGTTAGGTATTTTGTATTTACATCACCGAAGATCCAATATTTAACTAAATGGTTTCCAAAACTTTAATTCACTCTCAATTTTTCTCTCAATTAGGAAGATTAAGTCAAAATAATGACAAATTCTAGAATACTGTTAAGGAAAATAATGAAGGAAAATTAAAGACAAATAAAACTAATCTGCTGTCCCCCAAATTCCCTCCTTCCAAATAAGATCACATAATACATTCATCATAAAAAAATTAACCTCTAGATTATCTGTCCCATCTAATTATGCTAGCTTGCATGCAAACCCATTTTTTCATTAATAAAAATTACTGTTAATTTCAGGATAAACTTAGTAATGAAAGAAAATAATATTCAGAATCAGTAATCAAAATAATCATTGTCAAATTGTTATCAAACCAATGACATTTTTTAAATGAACAAAAGCCCTAAACAGCCATTTCTCCAGAGTAGTAATGTAGATGACCTCCACAAACAGAAAATATGTTCAACATTCCTTATTACTAGGGAAATGTGCATCAAAACTTACAAGTGATAGGAGACATCAGTTCACACCAAAGAGAATGGTCCATATCACAAAGACTAGAAGGTTTGTAGACTGGTATAACCATCTATAGATAATTTTTAGAGTTCAGAAAAAAAGAAACATTTATGACTCAGCTCTGGAAAATATAAAACACTAAATTTGATATGATATTTTGCACCCCTGTATTCATTGCAACATTATGCACTATAGTCAAATTCATGGAATCCAGCCTAACTGCCAATCAACAAAGATGTCTGGATAAACTTGCTATATATACTCAATGAAATATTTTTTTTTGCTATTTGAAAGAGACAAAATACTGTCTTATATTGGGGTGGAGACCAGAGGAGACAGTACAGTAGATATAACACTTGCCTTGCACATTCCCAACCTGAGTCGGATCCCAGATACCCCATATAATCCCCCAAGCACCTCCAAGAGTGAACACTGAAAGCAAAGCCAGGAATGAGCCCTGAGTACTGCCAGGTATGACCTCAAACAAAAATAAATACTTTTTTTATACAAATTAGATTAATTTTGATGTGGTTACACTAAATGATATAAATATGGATATCAAAGATAATTCCACCCATTTGTGAATTATTAAAAAAACAAACTGGCAGAACTAATTTAATTCCTAGGCAGAATGAAAACTATGGTTGCTACCAAAAGAAAATAGAGAGTGGAGCAAAAGTGATCAGAGACATCTTTTAGCTGATGAGATGGCACTGAGCATTGATGAAGGATGATGAGAATTATACATATATAGAGGTATGAACTGAACCTCTGAAATTCCCTAATATTGTAAACCAACAAATCAACTAAAAATATTTTAAAATGAAATAAAGTGACAATCAGTCTCATTGAAACCATAATCTATAACTATCCAATTCACTTCATTACATTAACTCTACTTAAAAGATATGGCCACATACATACACAAAACTACCACCACACAACCGAAACAGTTTTGAAGAAACCAGAAGCTCTCTAAAGGTATTGGAGCAATAAAACAATGGATAAGGTCCTTGCCTTGCATGCTGCAGATTAAAGTTCAATTCCCAGCATCCCCAAGTCTGCCAAGAGTGATTCCTGAATGCAGAGCCAGAAGTAACCCCTGAGCACTGCTGGGTGTGCCCCACATATAACAAAAGAAGAAAAAGTTTTTTAGGGGCCAGAGCAGTGGCACATGCAGTAAGGCATTTGCCTTGCTTGCACTAACATAGTCTGAACGGCGGTTTGATCCGCCTTTGTCCCATATGGCTCCCTAAGCCAGGAGTGATTTCTGAGCACATAGCCAGGAGTAACCCCTGAGTGTCACCGGGTGTGGTCCAAAAACCAAAAAAAAAAAAAAAAAAAAAGTTTTCTAAAGACAGTATGTCTGTTTTATTCTCTGTTTAGAATGATCTGAACTCAGTTGTTCATTCTTTAGGTCTTCTGACCCAGAGGGAAAATTGTGAATTAATTCTGGTTTCTGCTTTATTAAACCTTATTTTCAACTACAAACTTGAAACAGAAGAAACAATAAAAGTCTGCCTGAGACATTCTCTTACGTTCCTATCGTAAATTAAATCACAATTTTTAAACAATTTCAGCTATATTCAGCAAAAAAATCATGCACAGTGTGTTTTTCAGTACAAATACAACCAGCATAATTTCTAAATTATAAATCCTATTCTCTATGACTGAAAAATATTTTAAATTAAACATTACCTGTACAGTCATCCATAATGAAGCTTTAGGCAGGAAGCCAGGGTTTTCCGGGGGGCAACTCTGCCAGACACAAAATGAAACAGCTCCCTGTCGCAGACTACGTGGAAAGCCTCTGCCATGTGACTTTATGCTCACGCACACTTCGGCTTATCTCAACTCCAGCGGGGGCGCCTTTGCTTGTTTTTGTAGAGTCATCCTTTTCAAGTCTCTCAGGAAAAAACACGATTTCATTCCTATACAATTAGTTTAAAACTGGGCGGGAGGGAGGTGGCTGCAGGGAGAATCAATTCTCTTCTTTAAGAGAAAAGCACACAAAATAGCCATCTTGGTGCTCGTTATTACAAATCCATCACCGTAAAGAAACCAAGTCCAAATTTTCAGGAAGACTATCCTCTCATTCTGTTCACTCATTCAAAAGCAGCCGCGTTTGAATGAGTTGGAATAGATTTGATTAAGCAATCCTAATAAAGGGCAAAGAAAAAAATCCTTTGAGGTTTATCTAAAACCTTTAACACCCAAGTAAGCCTGGTAATAGGTATCAGAAGCAAGAGCCCTCCGGTCACTGATGAGACAAAGACTATCTGACGTAATCCTGAACGTCACACTGACACATCATTTAAGCCTCTTTGCCACCATTGCCATAGTTTCTGTCTGGAGTATGTCCTGGTTAAAACTTTAACAAAGGCTACTTCATCTTGATATAACTATTCACCTTGCTGAGCAACAACAAATAATATATAATACGTGATATATATCATACATAACATATAATATATAATATAATATAATTATATATACAACAAATAAATAATATATTTAACTTGATCATCTCTTTTCTTCTGGTTGGAAACTTTCCAGCTTAAAGATATATTACATATTCCCCAAATTTGCAACTACTTTGAGGAAGGTAAAACATTGATTGTTTTAAAATGGTTTTGTTTGAATGACATATTCTGTTCTGCTCTCATTTTGCCATTTTCCTTTACATTCAGCTTAAGATGACAAAATTGATAACATTTTTCATGTTTTAATATGCTTAGTAAAACACAATCTACTAAGCTAAATTTTAACAGATAACCTTAATGATTTTATTAAATACTGAGATAGCCACTTAACATATGGAGATCCCATTAATGTATTAGCAGTTCTGCTAGCAGTTCAAAAGCTCTAAATCCCAACAGCCTTGTCTGTCACAGTTACTAAGCAGCCCTATCACATTTCTTGGGCCTTTACTCTCTTTATCTTTGAGTAAGGTTTCTACCTTCTAAAATTTTGCTGTATTTCTACCTTGTGATTAAGATGTGAAAATGGCAAAACACATCAAAATAAGAAGTGTCTTAATTTCTACTGGCTTACAAATATATGGAAACATCCAGAGCTATGACCAGATGTCAAATGAAATTATATTTTATGACTCTCAAAACTGAGTGTTATTAGAATGAATTCTTAGTGTTTACCTAACCATTTACATAGCATTAGTAGTTGTCTTACTTTTGTCCTTCTTTATAACTCTCTTTTAACCACAAATATTTTTAAAAAACTTCATTTTTTAACCAAATGATAACATAATAAAAAAATCTAACTTAGAAAGTATTAGATGGTACAGAAGTTAGGACTCAGGCTTTAAACCAGTAAAGACTTACATAAGTCAAAATTTAGCCATGCATTAGCTAACTAATCTTAATTTTTTTTAATCTCTGAGCCTTAGTTTCTTCATAAACTAAGTGACAAGGAGCATTAATCATCAAATCTAGGACAGAATAATAACTGATAGTTATAAAGGATTTAATGAAAGTTGGAGAATAGTACAGTGTGTAAGGTGTTTGCCTTGCACATAGTTGACTTGGCTTCCATCCCACATGGTCCCCAGAACCCCACCATGAGTGATCCCTAGGCACAGGCAGAGCCAGGTGTAAGCTCTGAAGCACAGCGGGGTGGGACTCCAGAAAAAAAATTTAAGTAAAGAAGTTTTTTAAATGTTGATTAGGTCTATTCTTCTAATAAACCCAATTCTGCAGTATGTTAAATATTTAGGTTCAGAGTTTAGAAAATTTTTCTTCCAACATAGGAAAAGATTCATCAGAGAAAAAGAATGAAAGTTACTGAAAGTTAAAATACTGTTTAAAGTTAATGTGATAGCTTTCACTGACAGTTGTATAGGCCAGTTAAACAGAAATAAGTATTCAAATGCAGAAAGTTTTAACCTTTTCAAGACCCATTGTGATTATAAAGTTATGACCATAAAAAGGGGCTGGACACCTCCCTGCCACCCTCACCAATCACTGAGTCTGTCTCCCTCTGCTTCTCAGTTCCCTAAACCGATACAGTAGATGCTAATCTTTTTTTTTTTTTTTTTTTTTTTAGGGGGACCACATCCTACAGCACTCAGGAATTACTCCTGGCTCAGCACTTAGAAATCACTCCTGGCAGGTTGGGAGGACCGTATAGGATGCCGGAGATCGAACCTGAGTCCATCTTCGGTCGTCCACATGCAAGGCAAAATGCCCTACCAAAGTGGTATCACTCTGGCCCCAGTAGATGTTTTTGTTTTTGGGTCACATCCAGCATCACTCAGGAGTTACGCCTGGCTCTATGCTCAGACATCGCTCTTGGCAGGCTTGGGGCCCATATGGGTTGCAGGGATTCAAAACGAAGACCTTCTGCATGAAAGGCAAATGCCTTACCTCCATGCTATCTCTCGGGCCCCTGGCCCCAGTAGATGTTAATCTTGCTAAAGGGTTGGAGCAGATTCCTCTAAAATCTCCCTGGATGTTTGTTCTTGTTAAACTCTACTACCTCTCTGTAATCTTAGATATTAACCCCTTATCAATAGAAAATCATCACTGGGGTTGGAACACTATATGACTAAAACTCAACTATCAACAACTTTTAACTCTGTATCACATGGTGATGTAATTAAAAAATTAAAAACAATACTAAAAAATGCCTACCTCAAGAGAACCTTCAGCTATGTCTCTCTGCCTTCCTCACCCTATCCCACAGATGGGACTACCAGGTGTACCTAGATGAACCCTGTTCCTGGTGAACATCATTTTACATTCTTCCCAACATGCAGTAACAAGGGAAGGCAGAATTTTTTCTTTGATCTCCTGTAGTAGCCACTGGCCCAAGCTACTGTCCTAGCACTAAGTAACTGATTTAACCAGAGCCCTCATTGTATCCCTGAACTGTCGGGTTGATCAGCTTTCACCCTAAACTATAATGGTCATGTCAATCTTCACCCTTAACAAAGATGACTTCCTCTTTTACATGTCAAAGACCTACCTAGGTATGCAGAACTTCTAAAAAGGTTCTTTACCTTAGTTCCCCACCATGACCCATGCGGGTGGTTTTAACTTCCCAATAAATATTGCCGTCCTAGCATGCCTCTTCCTCATGCTCCACATGATAGAAAGATCCCATAAAAGCCAGGGGAACTTGTATAAATCCATATGGCATAACTGTTGTTCCTTTCCAGACAGAGATTCATAAATACAAAAAACCCTGAAATTTCATAGAAATAACTTCTGAAGGGACAGAGATAATACAGGGGTTATGATGCTTGTCTTATAGGCACAAGACCAAGTGAAATCCTCAGAACCACATATGACCCCTTGAGCACCATTAAGCACAGCCAGGTATGGTCCAGCTCCTTCCCAACAATCCCTCTTCCTCAGCAAGGTAAAACTAAAATGAAGAGTTGAAAGCACTGGAGAAGTTATGAGCTTCAAGTGTTTGCTTTCAGGTTAGACACCCAGCAGCACATATGAGCTACTAAGCACAGAGCCAGGGGGAAGCTCTAAGCACCACTGGGTGTGTCCCCAAATACCCAAAAGTAAAAAAAAAAAAAAATTCTAAAAGAACTGATGAAGACAGTATGTATGAAAAGGCTCACAGCCTGGTGGAATTCATAGGGAAGAATCCATATCGTGTACAATAAGGAAAATAAGCGGCTATGTGAAAGGGGAGGAGTAAGCAGATCTTCTCTGAACCAGACACTCAAAATTCCTCCTGGCAAGGGTCTCCCATAAGTTTATCAGCTAGTGGGCAAGGAATGTTCTTATCTAATATAATCCTGCTTCTCTAACTCCAGTGTGCTGAGAGAAATGACGTCAAACTGCTCACTTGTTTGCTATGGATATGAATGAATCACCCGAACTAAACCCAGGTAGACACAATTAATGAAGTTGCTTCCTGAGAAAACGCTGGTGTCTCTGTCTTTTACTATAATATGTGGCAACGTGGATCACTTTCTTATGGTAAAAAGATCTGGCTACCAGTAGTAGAGCTTAGAGAGTACAGGCCAGAAGTGGGCTGCATTCTAGCAGAGTCTGAGATATAGCTCCCTTGTTTCTCCCTATATTATAGCTTTCCATAAAGTAAAGCTTGTGAAGACCCACTTCCTTTTACCCTCTCCAGGACAGGAGTAGCATTGTTTCCACTTGCCTCCCCCACTTATACCCAAAAAATGGGCTTTGTATTAATATCTCATATCATATTGCCAATTCCCCCGGATAACTGGCTTATTATACATTTTAAAACTGCAGGGTTAGATTATAATTTTCTCCATATCTCAAAAATAATAGCATATGGGTTGAGGCTTTTGCCTTTTTTTGCACATGGCCAACCCTAGTTCAATCCTGACATCCCATATGGTATGACCTATCATGACCAACAATAATCACAGAGTGCAGAATCAAAAGTAATTCCTGGAGGGGGGGGTTAAAAAAAAATTCCTGAACATAGCCAGGTACTGTGTTCAAAAAAAAATTAACTTTTCCTTCAAAAATCTTTATCACCCTCCTCACTTAAAGTTGGAAGTTCTTAATGTTATGGGTCATCCTAACTTGTTCTTTCTATTAAGTCAGGACAAGCTTTACTGATGACGTTATTGCTCTTCCTGGTTTCTTACCAACCACTCAAGTCAGCTTCTGTTTCTGCATTTCCTTTTCAGATACCATGATGTTTCGCTGGCTTTGCTTACAGAACCCATGGCCAATCTATGACTCAAGCTATCAAGAAGATTCTACTGCAAAAAGTTATTTGAAATCGAGGAGATTCAAAGTGCTCCCAACTCCTATCTTGAGTTCTACCCTCCAAACCTTTTCAGTAAGGAAAGAGAAAATAAGCAAGACCAATTAAATAATAAAACATTCCTGTGTAATGAGAGCATTCAACTTAATACTATAACCTATACCATTACTTTTTTTTTTTTTTTTTTTTTTGGCTTTTGGGCCAAACTCTGTAACGCTCAGGGGTTACTTCTGGCTATGCGCTCAGAAATTGCTCCTGGCTTGGGGAATCATATGGGACACCGGGGGATTGAACTGTGGTCGGTCCTAGGCTAGCGCGGGCAAAGCAGACACCTTACAGCTTGTGCCACCACTTCAGCCCCTAGACCAAAACATTTTCTTTTTGTTTGTTTGTTTTTTGGGTCACACCTGGCAGTGCTCAGGGGTTACTCCTGGCTCTACGCTCAGAAATCACTCTTGGCAGGCCCAGGGGACCATATGGGATGCCAGGATTCAAACTACTTTCCTTTTGCATACAAGGCAAATGCCTTACTTCCATGCTATCTCTCCGCCCTAAGACCAATACATTTTTAATCCAGTCTGAAATCAACCTCAGCAAGTATGGAAACTTAATTATGACTAAAGTTATATTAAAACTTATTATATGCCTCTCCAATATTTTGGCCCACAATGGAGATGTGCAGGTATAAGCCCAGGTAGTCCTTGAGGGACTGTATCTGATGCTGAAAATCACGGGGTTGGCTGCATTGCAAGGCAAATACCATACTTCTTCCTGCATTATCTTTTCAGTCATTCTTGGGGGACCGACCATATGAGGTGCCGGGGGATGGAACCACAGTCCGACCTAGGCTAGTGCAGGCAAGGCAGACATCTTACCCCTTGTGCCACCACTCCGGTCCCCTGGCATTTCACTTTTAGAGTTCTTCACCTCTATGTCCCACTTTTCCCTATTAATAGGGCAATAACGCTGTTTTTGATAATAACAGAAATGATATATACTGAATAGTGTATAAGAACTGATGTCTTTGGGAAGATAAACCTGCAACACAGATGTTGGGTCTGAAAAACAGCTCACATTGATGCACCATGGGGCACATGGTCAATAGGAATATGATTCCAACAAGAAAAAGAGTCCTAAGACCAGCTATATAACAATGTGGTTGTTAATGTTAGTGCAACCAAAATGTTTATTTTATTTTATTGGGGGGGGAGAGTCATAACAGGTGGCGCTCATGGGTACTCCATGACTCTGAACTCAAAAACCGCTCCTGGCAGGCACAAGGAACCATATAGGATGCTGGAATTTGAACCACTACCATTCTGGGTCAGCTAATTACAAGACAAATGCCCTACTGCTGTGCTGTCTCTCTGGCCCCCAAAATATTTATTTTAAAACTATATGTGTGATAAATTATATGCATATCTTACCAGATTTAAATTTTTCAACAAATTCTATTTTAAACACTATATTCTATTACTACCAACTAGTGGCAGCATCCCTAAAATCAAAGAACAATAACTACAAAAGAAAGGGTCATTGCTGAAACTTAAGAAATGTGAGTAGGGGCCTAAGATCCAATAGTATAAAGGGAAGGACACATGCCTTGTTCAATGCCAACCCAGGTTTGACACCCACAACCTATAAGGTCCCCTAAACACTGCCAGGAGTGATCTCTGAGCACAGAGCCAGGAGTCATCCCTAAAAATTATATGTGTGATCCCAAACCCAAAAATTAAGAAATAGAAGATATAAGTAAATGGGTAAGCAAATAATAACAATGATTTGCCTAATCAGTGAGATATACTTCAGGACCTAAAAGATTCAGGGCTCACAGTCAATATTTACTAGATTATTACCTCTAACTTTTCCACTTAAAGTCTCTAAAATGTATCAAGTTATGGCCTATGTATTTGCTTATGCTTAAAAAAAAAAACAAAAAACAGTGCTACTGTGGTTTAATGTGTGAAATACCTGACTATTGGTCATCAGGAAAGAGTAGGGTAAGGGAATAGTGGCCCAAAGGACTAAGTTAGAACCTGGCACCTTCCCCCTATCCTCCCAACATTGAAGTGTGCATCCTGAGAGGTCTTTCCAGCATGGCTAGGTGCCCACTGTTTCTTGGTACCACAGGGCTTAGTGCTGTATTGATAGTAGTATTCCCCTGGGATGCCTGAACACTGTTTCTGAGGCTATCAAAATAAAATTTAATTAAAAATGTAAGTAGAGGGGCAGGATCGATGGCGCAGCAGTAGGGCATTTGCCTTACATGTGCTAACCTAGGATGGAATACGGTTCGATCCCCAGGCGTCCCATATGGTTCCCCAAGCCATGAGAATTTCTGAGTGCAAAGCCAGGAGGATGTATATATCTATATATACATATATATATGTGTGTATATACATATATATACACACACATATACATATATAGCCATATATATGTATAGGAACTGCACAGCGGTAGGAAGTTTGCCTTGCATGCAGCCAACCCAAGACAAACCCAGATTTGATCCCTGGCATCTCATATGGGCTCCTGAATCTTCCAGGAGCAATTTCTGAGCACAAACTCAGGAGTAACCCCTGAGCGCCAGCCACCAAGTGTAGCCCATAAACCAAAAAGAGAGAGAGGAGAGAGGGAGAGAGAGAGAGAGAGAGAGAGAGAGAGAGAGAGAGAGAGTGTATGAGAGTATGTGTGTATGTGTGTGTGTGTCTGTGTGTGTGTAGAAAACAGTAGCAAATATTTGTCCTTTACTACATCATTCTTTATATGATATTTCATCAATTCAATTTAGATTATTTTCCCAGAACATTTTTTAGCAGAAACATACCCTACACTTTTCATGAACATTAACTATTTTTAAATTGATATCTGGGAGTTCAGCATACTGTGTCTTAAAACAGTGTTTCATGTTAGTCACTTTTTCCATGGTCTATCAGCACTTGAACAGGAAGTGAGGTATGCAAAAAAGGAACCAGATCTCATGTCCCTTAACATTTCAGATAATCTGATCTACATAACAAAACATGAGAATTGGATGTTCTCAAATGAATGACAGCACCCAATATAAAAAAAGAGAAAATAAAACCAGGATGATATGTTTGTCTCCTATTATTACAGAGATAATTGAAGAAAAGTGAACTGAAACTGGGGCTAGATTTAAATCAAAGTTTTAAGATTTTCCTGCTCTGGACAATATTAGAATAACAATTGTTTTTATAGTTACATATATGAATTACAAACATGGAAGGGAGGAAGGGAGGGAGGGAAGGATGGAGGAGAAAAAAAAAAGAAGAGAAGAAAGAAGAAAGAAAGAAAGAAAGAAAGAAAGAAAGAAAGAAAGAAAGAAAGAAAGAAAGAAAGAAAGAAAGAAAGAAAGAAAGAAAGAAAGAAAGAAAGAAAGAAAGAAAGAAAGAAAGGAGGGAGGGAGGGAGGGAGGGAGGGAGGGAGGGAGGGAGGGAGGGAGGGAGGGAGGGAGGGGGGGGGGGGGGAGGGAGGGGAGGAGGGAGGGAGGGAGGGAGGGAGGGAGGGAGGGAGGGAGGGAGGGAGGGAGGGAGGGAGGGAGGGAGGGAGGGAGGAGGGAGGAGGGAGGGAGGGAGGGAGGAGGGAGGGAGGGAGGGAGGGAGGGAGGGAAGGAAGGAGGAAGGAAGGAAGGAAGGAAGGAAGGAAGGAAGGAAGGAAAAAAGAGAAAAAGAAAAAAGCATAAATGAAATGAGTATGTTTGAGATACTAATGCTATGGCAGAAACTTTCAATCGTTATATTTTCACCATCTTTTGTTTTGTTTTGGGGCCACAACTGGCGGTGTTCAGAGGTTATTCCTGCTCTGCACTCACAAATCATTCCTGGCAGTTTGGGGATCGAACCATGGTCCATCCTGGCCACAAGCAAGGAAAACGCCCTACCAATGTGCTATCATTCCACCTTCGCTCTCTCTCTTTTTTTTTTTTTGGCATATTCACCATCATTTTTTGCCATAAAACAATGATGGACTTGACAATAAAAAGGCATGCGAAATTTAGTTTAAAAACTAAATCATTAAAAATTTCTCTTTCACCAGAGTTAGAAAAATTTCTTATGACTGCTCACTGCTTCTCAGCAGACCCAGCACATTTCTAAATTAACAAAGATAACTAGGTCTCCAGAGACCATGAATAGCATAATGAAATGATAAAATTTTGAGCCAAATGGATAAAACAAAAAAAAAAAAAACAAGGTCAAAGATCCCTTACACTATTTCTCAAGAATTCTGATTATCGTTGTCCAAGAAATCATTTTCTAGACACTGTTTTTACTGTTATATTTCCCAAGTCAATAATTTCTCATCTCACTCAAGTTATTCTGTCAAAATTATATTATCTCTCCAATTCATAATTTATGTGAACATATATAAGTTTTTATAAAAGGAAGAAGAAAAACAAATACAATCTCTATTAAGATAACAGATTTTTCAGGGGCTAGAGAGATGGCACAATAGTCTTAGTTCATGCTTTGTATACAGAACACCTAGGTTCTGTTCTTTTTTTTTTTTTTTTTGGTTTTGGTTTTGGGGCCACACCCGACGATGCTCAGGGGTTACTCCTGGCTGTCTGTTCAGAAATAGCTCCTGGCAGGCACAGGGGACCATAAGGGACACCGGGATTCGAACCAACCACCTTTGGTCCTGGATCGGCTGCTTGCAAGGCAAACGCCACTGTGCTATCTCTCCGGGCCCTAGGTTCTGTTCTTGGCACCAGATAATCTCCCCCAAGCACATACAGGAATAATCTCCTAAACATCAGAAATAGTTCTGGAATACAGAAGAAAAAAAACCAAAAACAAAACCCACACACCTTTCAGTTTTAAAGGTATACAGATAATGGCAACTAAAAACGAAGGTGATATATCTGATATTGTAGTCACTTACGAAGACATGAATGGAATCAGCAGCAATTATAACCCATTGATAATCTATTAAAATTTTTTTCCTATAGAACATCTTTTTCAAAGCCTTTCCATGAAGTACACCAAAGAAAAAACAAGTGTATAATTATTAAAATATAACTCACCAAATGTAGCTGAACCTGAGAAAAAGATTTTGTTACTGATTTGCACCATTTTTTTCTTTCAGTGGTTCACAATGAGGAAATTCAGCTTATAACACTCACACATTCCTTGCTTTAATGAGCTAGCAAATATGTTGTATGCTTAATCAATTTGAAATATATTACAATAAAAAGATATGGTATCAATTGTAATAAAAAAAAACTTGAAATGTAACTGAATGCTTTAGGAAAAAAATTATTTCCTTAAAAACTGATACTCTTACTTGATCTCCAGAAGAAATACCGTATTTTCCGGCATATAAGACGACTTTTGAAACAAAAAAAAGTCAACCGAAAATTGAGAGTCATCTTATACACCGAGTATATCCTGAAAAATGTTTCAATATGCCGCTAAACGAAAATTGTCTGAATATTGCCACAAAACAAATTTTCCAACTCAATCTTGCACCAATCACTGCTAGGCTGCTCGGACCACCTCTAACTCAGCCAATCCAAGCAGGCTTTTTATGCATGCAAATTAGACAACGTTCTGGACCCGAATCTACACTGTAAAAAGCCTGCTCAGATTGGCCAGAGTCAGAGAGAAAGTCTATTACAGTATAACCTTTTTGAACCTTTGCTTGTTGTGATTGGCTCACTGTGGAAGATACAGTTGCAGCACAGGAACATTCTGCCTTGTACAGCAAATATAGGCCTAAACCTATGTTTTAACTGTAAAATTAGGGGTCGTCTTGTACACCGGAAAATACGGAATGTCAATAAAAAGTAATCGTAGGTTCTCATATTCCTTCCTTCCTTCCTTCCTTCCTTCCTTCCTTCCTTCCTTCCTTCCTTCCTTCCTTCCTTCCTTCCTTCCTTCCTTCCTTCCTTCTTTCTTTGTTGTTGTTTTTTTTGCTTTTGGGGCCACATCCGGTGACATGCAGGGGTTACTCCTGGCTATACACTCAGAAAATGCTCCTGGCTTGGGGACCATATGGGATGCCAGGGGATCAAACCTTGGTCTGTACTAGGTTAGCGTATGCAAAGCAAACGTTCTACTGCTTGCACCACTGCTCCAGCCCCCAGGTTCTCATATACTTTTAAAATATTTTGGTTTTAGGCAAAAAAAGGATATATCAGTTTATAATCTGCAAGAACAAGATAAGGCGTCTGACATTACTGAGGCATTCATGGAGAAAATAAGCAAGACTGATTTCCTTTAAACACACACCCCCATATTGACACTATTGCAGTCATCAGTTAATCACCCATAGTTACCAAAAAAAAAACTGAAACACTTTTTTTAACACTCGTGTTCAGGGATGGGCTGAACATATGCTTTGCATGTAGGTGGTCTGGGTTCCATCTCTGGCATAAAATAATGCCCAAGCACTAAAGAACTAAGCACAGAGCCAGGATATGTTCAGTACGGCTGAGTATGTTCACTTACTAATACCAAACCTTTCCCCCAAATTTAGTTCAAGAATAATGTTGAAAGCCACAAGGCACTTAATCTAAATAGAATGCTTTTGAAAGCATCATCACCTGTTCCCTACAACTGTGCTGCAAGCGGCTTCTGTCTTGCAGCGCCAGTGGGATTTCAGTGAATCCACTTCAAGGAGAGCGAGTTGCCCAGACTAGCCTATAGAACATATTGAAAAAATGACGACCACACATGAAGTATGGGGACTCACGTCTTATGAGCGTGCGACACGTTTAATTTTTTTGAGCAGGGGAATTTATAGGGGTAAAATTAGCCAGAGGTAAAGAATAATTATAATCACAAAGCATAGTACAGCAGTAACAATACCTAAACTATGGGTGTGACTTTAAAAATTCTAAGTTACGGGGCCGGAGAGATAGCATGGAGGTAGAGCGTTTGCCTTTCATGCAGGAGGTCATCGGTTCGAATCCCGGCGTCCCATATGGTCCCCCGTGCCTGCCAGGAGCAATTTCTGAGCCTGGAGCCAGGAATAACCCCTGAGCACTGCCGGGTGTGACCCAAAAACCACAAAAAAAAAAAAAAAAATTCTAAGTTACAAGAGAGAAGGTTACACTCAAGGCGACTCTTTGCAAGCTTACTTCAAATGCAAAATCAGGATTAGGAGGAAGTAGGAAATATCTAGAAACTTGATCTTTCTGGGCTTTCTATTGTTTTAGACAGGGGTCCTCAAACTTTTTAAACAGGGGGCCAGTTCACTGTCCTTCAGACTGTTGGAGGGCCAGATTATAGTAAAAACATAAATTATGAACAAATTTCTATGCACACTGTATATATCTTATTTAGAAGTGAAGAAACAAATGGGAATAAATACAATATGTGGCCCGTGGGCTGTAGTTTGAAGACCCCTGTTTTAGAAGTTAAGTAAAGAGAGGAGCCAAATCCCCAAAAATGAGTTTCCCTATTTCTTTTTTTTAAGGGCAAGTTTTTTTTTAATATTTTTATTTAAACATCTTGATTACAAATATGGTTGTGATTAGGTTTCAGTTATGTAAAGAACACCCCCCCTTCACCAGTGCAACATTCCTACCACCAATGTCCCAAATCTCCCTCCATCCCACCCCACCCCCACCTGTACTCCAGACAGGCTTTCCAGTTCCCTCATTCATTCACATGATTATGGTAGTTCTCAGAGTAGTTATTTCTATAACTGCACTCACCACTCTTTGTGGTGAGCTTCTTGAAATGAGCTGGAAGTTCCAGCCCTCCTCTCATTGTCTCTGAGGATTGTTGCAAACGTGACTGTTATTTTTCTTTTTTCTTTTTTTTTTTTTTTTTTTTTGGTTTTTGGGCCACACCCAGTGGTGCTCAGGGGTTACTCCTGGCTGTCTGCTCAGAAATAGCTCCTGGCAGGCACGGGGGACTATATGGGACACCAGGATTTGAACCAACCACCTTTGGTCCTGGATCGGCTGCTTGCAAGGCAAACACCACTGTGCTATCTCCCCGGGCCCTGTTATTTTTCTTAAAACCCATAGATGAGTGAGACTATTCTACATCTATCTCTCTCCCTCTGACTTATTTCACTCAGCATGATAGATTCCATGTATATCCATGTATAGGAAAATTTCATGACTTCATCTCTCCTGACAGCTGCATAATATTCCATTGTGTATATGTACCACAATTTCTTTAGCCATTCATCAGTTGAAGGGCATCTTGGTTGTTTCCAGAGTCTGGCTATTGTGAATAGTGCTGCAATAAATGTAGGTGTGAGGAAGGGATTTTTGTATTGTATTCTTGTGTTCCTAGGGTATATCCCTAGGAGTGGGATAGCTGGGTCGAATGGAGGCTCAATTTCCAATTTTTGGAGGAATCTCCATATCGCTTTCCATATAGGTTGGACTAGATGGCATTCTCACCAGCAGTGGATAAGATTCCTTTCTCTCCACATCCTCGCCAGCACTGATGGTTCTCATTCTTTGTGATGTGTGCCAATCTCTGTGGTGTGAGATGGTATCTCATTGTTGTTTTGATTTGCATCTCCCTGATGGTTAGTGATGAGGAGCATTTTTTCATGTACCTTTTGGCCATTTGTACTTCTTTTTTTATCAAAGTGTCTGTTCATTTCTTCTACCCATTTCTTGATGGAATTCGATGTTTTTTTTCTTGTAAAGTTCTGTCAGTGCCCTGTATATTTTGGATATTAGCCCCTTATCTGATGGGTATTGGGTGAACAATTTCTCCCATATGGTGGGTGGCTCTTGTATTCTGGGCACTATTTCTTTTGAGGTGCAGAAGCTTCTCAGCTTAATGTATTCCCATCTGTTTATCTCTGTTTCCACTTGTTTGGAAAGTGCAATTTCCTCCCTGAAGATGCCTTTAGTCTCAATGTCATGAAGTGTTTTACCTACATGTTGTTCTATATATCTTATGGTATCAGGTCTAATATCAAAGTTTTTAATCCATTTGGATTTTATCTCCGTACAGGATGTTAACTGAGGGTCTATGTTTGCTTTTTTGCAAGTGGCTAACAGTTCTGCCAGCACCATTTGTTTGAAGAGGTTTTCCCCACTCCACTTAGGATTTCTTGCTCCTTTGTCAAAAATTAGGTGCTTGTATGTCTGGGGAACATTCTCTGAGAACTCAAACCTATTCCACTGATCTGAGGGTCTGTCTTTATTCCTACACCACGCTGTTTTGATAACTATTGCTTTTAGTACAGTTTGAAGTTGGGGAAAGTAATGCCTCCCATATTCCTTTTCCCTAGGAGTGCTTTAGCTATTCGAGGTGTTTATTGTTCCAGATGAACTTCATAAGTGTTTAATCTACT
This sequence comes from Suncus etruscus, assembly GCF_024139225.1. Classification (NCBI taxonomy): domain Eukaryota; kingdom Metazoa; phylum Chordata; class Mammalia; order Eulipotyphla; family Soricidae; genus Suncus; species Suncus etruscus. Next base: position 125,800,527 of record NC_064848.1, on the reverse strand, counting down.
TCTTTGAAGAATGTCATGGGTATCTTTAGAGTGATTGCATTAAATCTGTATAATGTTTTGGGGAGTATTGCCATTTTAATGATGTTAATCCTGCCAATCCATGAGCAGGGTATGTGTTTCCATTTCCATGTGTCTTCTCTTATTTCTTGGGAGTTTCCCTATTTCTAAAGGAGGGTCAATAGTCAAGATCTGCATTCTGGTTACACCCTTGATTACCAGAAAATGCAAGGACATATTTGAAAAAGAGACAAAAAGTGTTGTCTTTGCTTTTAGCGCTGGCTATGTCCAGAAAAGGGGTTCTCAAACTTTGGTGCTGGAATTTCTGAGCCAAATTATTTGATAGAGGCCATTATTTTGCCTGATATATACAAAGGAGAGATAGTCAAATGCTGGCTGAAAATGTAATGCCAGGCATCTCTTTGGAAATTCCTCAACCATCCACGCAGGGGAAAAAAGGCGTCCACAGTGGGCCTTTTGAGGAACCCCATGGGGCTTAAATTAGTTCTACCCACCAGGAAAATCTGAGGATATATCTGGTGGGCTGAGCCCCTCTAAAAGCTTAGGTATGCCCTGGCACAACTGGATCATCTTTACTTACTAGTAGATCTCTGTAACTCTGGCAGACATAAGGTCTATTTTTCCCTACACATTTATTAACTAAAAGTGTCCTTTCCAATAAAACAAGAGATCTGAGTTCCAAGAACCATTAGAGCAAAGAGCAATAAACTCATCCAACTACATTTAGCATTGATAGCTTTCTGTTCTACAGTTCTATCAGAAACAAGGTGGCCTTTACATTTGGAAATCTATTCTATAAATAAATGCATGCTATAAGCTATTTGACTCATTTATTTGTCTTTAAGGTAGATATGAGTGTATACTGCATGAGAGTTCAGCTGAAGATGATGAGATTGCCAGCTTTCTCCATTTATTTGCAAAACAGGTTTGTACTCATCCATGCATTTTTATGTATACTAGATAAGGTGCCAATTTCACTGCTTCTGTCAAATGTCAACATTTCTTCCCTTTTCAACATCAGCATCCAAAAGTTCTAGTAGGTGATTTTTACTGAAAAGAAATCCTAAATTTACAACTCATAAGATAAAATAACTTTTAAAAATTGCATAGCTGGGGCCGGTGTGGTGGTACTAGAGGTGAGGTGTCTGCCTTGCCAGTGCTAGCCTAGGACGGACCGCGGTTCGATCCCCCGGCTTCCCATATGGTCCCCCAAGCCAGGAGCGACTTCTGAGCACATAGCCAGGAGTAACCCCTGAGCATTACCAGGTGTGGCCAAAAAAAAAGAAAAAAAAAACAAAAAACAAAAAAAAATTGCATAGCTACTACAGACTATTTTCCTGAGAAAAGAGTTTTTGAGATAAAATCATGAATGTCTTATATATATATTGCATATTAATTCTTTAACATATGTGTGCAATTATTTTCTCCCAGTGAGGTGTCACCTCACACCAGTGAGAATGGCTCATATCAGAAAGAACAAGAAAAGCCTGCAAGGATGGGGATGTAGTAAAAAAAGGAACTCTTCATGCACTGCTGGTGGAAATTATGTCTAGTTCAGCCCTTATGGAAAACATTCTTGAGACCCTTCAAAAAACTAAGAGCTTCCATACAATCCAGCAACTCCAATATTTAGTATCTACCCACAAGAAACTAAATATTCATTCAAAAAGATAAATAAAACACCTATGTTCATTGTAGTACATGTGTGGTAGAATATCCAGAATATGGAAACAATACAGATGTCCAACAACAGTTGAGGGGGTAATAAAGATGTGAAACACACATACACACACAATGGAATACTACTCAGCACAAGAAATGATGAAATCATGCAGTTCACTATAACACTGATGGAACTGGAGGAGCATCTGTTAAATTAAGTCAGAAGAACACGATCAAGAACTAAAGCTCATTAATCATTAGTATTCAGAATAAAATGTCTAGTGAATGGTAAGTAGCAAAGATAGACAAAACACTAAATCTAGAATACAGTAACAATAAAGCCTAATAAAGAGAGAAATGGAGGATGAAGTAAGAAGAGGTCTAGAAGTAATACAGGGGCCAGTGTCAGAGGCTGTGGGTCCCATGAGGAAATAGAGGTAAAGTATCTGTATATATCTAATCCGGCTAGACCCAATGCTACTGGAGCAAGGTTCCCAAACTATAACTGAAGTTTAAAATGTAACTGTCCTAGGTTCAGAGAGATAGGACAGTGGGCAAGGTGAGTGTCTTGTTTCAATTCCCAGCACCCCTATAATTCCTGGCACCCTCACCATAAGTCATTCCGGAGCACAGAGGCAGGTGTAAGCCCTGAGTTCCACCAGGCATGGCCCAAGTATCAATCAATAAAAAGTATCTGTCAAGGAGTCAGGCTGGGAGATTTGAAGAATTTGGGTCAGTAGTAGAGGGATGGGTACATGGAGTGGTGACACTAGACAGGGGAACATTGTATGGCTGAAATCACATTTTAAACAACAATGTAATTTAGGCCAGAGAGATAGCACAGCAGCTTAATGTAGCCATGTTGGTTCCTCCTACACCAGCAGACATGGCCCAGGTAGACAATAAGCACTGCCAGGCCCTCTAACAGGCCCTGTTAGAAGTAGGCTTTGAGCACCTAAGAACTGCTTAGACATTACAACACCAACCACAACTACAATATGACACCATGTTGATTAAAACCTATGTAATGAATTTGTTCCTTTACACAAATTTAGAGCTAGATTCTACATTTCTAGTTCTAATCTAATTAGAATGAAATTCTAATTTAGAATCTCTCACAAGCATTAGAATCAACATAATGAATTTATTCTCTTACACAAAGTATCCTAGAAGACGATGTTCATCGGTGTAATAGTACTAAGAAGGCATTTAATCTGTTTCCTACAGATACAAGGGTCAAACTCTGTTTTCATAACAGAGGCAGAATAGACAAATGGAATCTGGAGTCACAGAGGTGTAGATGTCTTTGTGCTCCCCCCAAATCCATGGCTGCTTCATCTTCCAGATGTTCTTCCTTACAAGGTTTTCAGTTTATACGCTTAATGTAATGTCTTTAAAAGGTATTTGCCGAGACTATAAAAATATTTTTCTGCCTCTCTCCTATCTGAAGCTTATGCATTTTGGAAATGTGCCTAAGAGGAGGCTCAGAAAGCTGGACTTCTCCAAGTATTTTATGATGTTTGGTATGTAATGTAAAACATATTTGGTATAAAAATATTTTCTCCCACTCTACTATTTAAAGCAGTAAGATCAGTGCAGTAAAATTTTAATTCCTTGTAGACCATAATTTTCTAAATTTACCAATTTATTAAATTTTTCTAATTTAATAATGACTTAAGATTTCTTTTGTTTATTTTGTGTGTAGGTGCCTGGCTCTGCATATAGGGATCACCCCTGACAAGAGATGGAAAGGGAGGACCATGTACAGAGTAGGAGATAAAACTAGGGTCATAAGTGTGCAAAGCAACTGCCTTACCTGCTGTGTTGTACTATCTAAGTCTTAAAGGTTTCTTATGAGAAATACTTAAAAGGGGGGAAGAGAATACGTCAATCTCAACTAATTTTAAATACATTTCAGCACAGGGATGCCTGAGTTTCATCAATACTACAGCACTAACTGACAGGCTCTGAAAACCTAGGGAAGAAACCCTAGGAACCAAGGCAAGCCAAGGTTCTCACCTGCTCAAGTAAATGGTAGATATTACCATGCAAAGTGGTATTTGTTTGTGGACCAAACCAGCAGTGTTGAGTGGATACACCCTGCTCAATACTCAGGCTTTTACACCAGTGAGAAGTATTAAGGGTGCAAAGAATTAAACTCAGGCCTTGAGTATGCAACACACACAAAATAACCTTTGGTTCACAAAGTGCTTTTGAGTACAATGTTGAAGCACAAAGTCCCTGATGAATACTGTATTTTTCTCATAGCATTCATTTTGCTGTGTAGTTCACAGGGTTAGCTCCTTCTCATTCTTTAAGTCTAGTTTAAATGTCACCTGCTTAGAGACAACCTAACTACCTGCCAACATTCAGAATATAACTCTCGTATTCTCTAGCTCACGTTTTAGTTCTTTCCTGACATTCATCACACTCTAAGGCATTTCTTATGTTAGTTTAGTGTTTCATTACTAGCTTTTCTCACAAAAAGGTCAGTTCCATAAAGACAGTTTATCCTGAGCAAATAACACAATGTCTGGCATAGAGTAGAATCTCAATAGCTGACACAGAACAGTGTTTACTTCTTGCTTCCCAGTTTACTCATATTTTCCTTAACAATAATGCAATATGATTCGTTTAGAGGATCTTAAGGCACTATAGTACAACTGACTGAAAATTCCTCTTATAGAATATCTTCATATCTCCAAGATTTGGGGGACACAAATTGGTAGAGAAGGAAAAAAGAATAATTATATACTGAATTAGTAGTGTACTATAGAGCGATTAAATAATATCCAAATATCGCTGAGGGATTTTTTTTTCACTTTGATTGGCAAAATAAGGTGAAAAAAATCAAAATAATTGAATTGAACCAAGTGACATCCCAATCTCTACAGGTTGATTTAAAAAAATTGATGGAGAATCCTGAAAATAAAAACAAATGGGTTATAAAGAAAACATAGCAAAGATTTTATATTTCTTTAAAAAAGTAATAATACAAGGGCAGAGAGATAGCTCAACTCATCTACCCATTCTTTCCATAGGTCTCCACTCAAGAGTCAGCTCTTGCCATTTAAAACTTCTATATCATCTTCCTGCCCTTCGGTGTTATCTCACCATGGAGGAATTCACTCCCCTCACTTAGCATTCCCTTCTGATCCTAACATAAAGATAATGTTTCTCATGCCTAAAACCCAACTATCAATAACTGTAAATTATGATTCTTTAGTTTTTTTTCCAAGCAGAACATGACACCCTGAGCATTGGTAGGTGTCCTCTGGAAGCCTCAGGACTGGTGGGTGACCCTGCTAATCCCCATCATTCTTGGGCACTTGCACTGAACCACTGGCCCAGTTGGTTAAGAATTGTAGGTGGGACCCCCAGGGCTTACTGAGCACCTTCCTAACAAAAGAATATATAAAAACATATGTATGAAAACAAGTCATTTGGTCTAGAGCAATAGCACAGCAGGTAGGGCATTTACCTTGCACATAGCAGACCCAGCTTCGAACTTGAGATTCCATGTGTCCCCCAAGCCTGCCAAGAGTAATTTCTGAGTACAGAGCCAGGAATAATCCTTGAGTGTACTGGGTGTAGCCCAAAAACGAACAAAACAAAACAAAAAATAAGTCTTTATAAGAAAGTAGTGCTAACAAGTTTATGTTCTATCAAAAGATCACTTCTATAGAAATTACTAGTTTTAGTTCAATTTCCTAAGAGCTATCAGTGAACAATTAGACAATAAGTTTCAGATATAAACAATTTATATGCAATTTAGAATGTGCATATTTAATGCCATAAACAAAAAAGTGGAAGATTCTCAGTTTGTTACAAGGTAGTAAGCGTAGGAACTCTGGGTAAAATCCAAGTCACTAAGAAATTCATAATAGACATATATCAAAGATCAAACATAAATAAGTAATCCATTGGTCACACAAAACCTATAGGTATATTTTACTGAGCCCAAAACATATTTATATTTTACTGAACTAGGTGCAAATATTTACAAGTTAGGAGATTTTGGGGCCACACCCATTGTTACTCGGGCTTTCTCCTAGCTCGGTGCTCAAGAATTACTCTTGGCAGTATTCAGGCGACCACATAGGGTCCCAAACCCAGGTTGGTTGCGTGCAAAGCATGAATCTACCTTTACTATCACTTCAGTCCCAAGTTGAGAGACTTTATATAAAAATATAATTGCAAGTTAGAATATGCCATCCATGTGTCTATACAGAAAGTTAACTTCAATTTATAACTTGCCATTTCCTCTACCTACCTGACTCCCTACACACACACACACACCACACACACACACACACACACACACACACACACACATACTCTCTCTCTCTATCTATCTATCTATCTATCTATCTATCTATCTATCTATCTTATTCTCTCTCTCTTACTCTCTCTATCTCTTTCTCTCTCTCACTATAGGCACTTGACTTTGAAACCCTAGGATGTCATATCCACACCAGGAGCTTTATTCCAGGAGAGGAAGAAGTATGCACAATCAAGCTAAGGAAAACAGCCCTTACCCATCTGTTGTGTTTACCCCTTCTATTTGGAGTTGCTTTCCACAGGCCTCCACTCAAGAGTCAGACCTTATCATTTAAGACTTATATGTCACCTTCCTGTCCATCAGTATCATCTCACCAAGAGGAAATTCATTCCCCCCCATACTTAGCATTCCATTCTGGTCTTAACATATAAAGATAATGTCTCTCACTCCTAAAACTCAACTAGAAATAACTGAAAATTATGATTCCTTAATTAAATAAAAAATGTAAAGATAATATCTTCTGCAATAACTTGTTTTCTAAATGGCTTTCAAGTAAGCTTAGATATGTGCTATGTGGATATACATACACATTACCACAAGTTTTAAGAGGAGGAAGACCAACACTACTAATCGTAAACTGTCAAATGATAAAGACAAAGAGGAATTGTGTCTTTACTCACAAGTAGGAGCAGAGCCAAGACTAATACCCAGATTACCTGAGTGGCCAGTTCTTTTCTGTCTTCTAACTACCTTCAAGATTATGGCATATCAGTCAAGATTACATCAGGAAGCAGCCACTGCCCCCAAATAGAATACTTTGAGAGAGTTTAATAAAGGAACCATTTAGAATGAAAGTGAAAAGGGCTGTTCCCTAAAATAGTTACCAACCCTAAGATGGAAAGAGCGGAAGGGGGTGACCAGAACTAGAACATAAGACTAAAGAATGAAAACCACATGGAGATAATGCGGCTTAGGGAGGGGCTGAAGCTAAAGAATTTATTCTCCTCCAATTTCCTATCTGGCTTTCTTACAGTGATCAATGCTGTGAAAGAGGGGAAACAAGATAGCTGACTGGGGCCGGAGAGAGATAACACAACAATGCTTGCCTTGCAAGCAGCCGATCAGGACCTAAGGTGGTTGGTTCGAATCCCGGTGTCCTATATGGTCCCCCATGCCTGCCAGGAGCTATTTCTAAGCAGATAGCCAGGAGTAACCCCTGAGCATAGCCGGGTGTGGCCCAAAAACCAAAAAGAAAAAGAAAAAGGAAAAAAAGAGAGAACTAGGGGAAACAAGATAGCTGATTGAACAAGTCCTTATTAAGTCATCTCCCAGTGAGGAAAGGATAACAAAAAAAATAAATAAATCTAAAGACAAATTGACTCAATTATGCAATTGATAATCACTTCTATTTGTATTTAATTGGGAGTTCAGGGTGATAGATGATTTGTGTCACAACAAACAAGCTCAGAGGTTACTCATGGCTCAAAGTTCACTCTTGGCAGTGCTCAAGTGACCAACTCATTTCACAGAAGGGGAAAGAAATTATAGGTCTCACCAGCTTCAATATCCACTAGAAACCAGCTAGCACATCATGCTCAAGCACTTAACATTTCTTTGTCTTTTTGAGGCTATCTCTAAGATAACTCTTTTCATATCAATATAGTTCCTCTTTCAAAATGCCTTATGAAATCACATTTAATAGTCTTTTATATGAAAGCCAAAGAACAAAACAGACTGAAGAACATACCCTGCATGCTAATACCTGAGTTCAATCTCTAACACCACCTACTACCCTGAGCAGAGTAAAGCTGACCCTTGAATAGCAAGCTGGGACTAACCAGACACAAAAACTACTAGATATGGCACAAAACAAAAACTAATAAAATAAAAAATTTTTAATCACCAAAGTTTTTTGCTTAATTTAAAATATTGTGTCCAGGCACATGTGCTCCTTGGACCCATGGACGTGATGCCCACAGCACATATTGCCTGCATCTTCCCCTTGAGACATTTACTTTCCTAATTTTGTGCTGTGTTGTATACCAGGGCATTCTCCACCTTTAATGAAATGCATGTTCTCTTTTGAACATATTATTTCTCTCTTTTTTTTTTTTTTTTTGGTTTTTAGTTTTTGGGTCACACCCGGCAGTGCTCAGGAGTTACTCTGGCTCTACGCTCAGAATTGCTCCTGGCAGGCTCGGAGGACCATATAGGATGCTGGGATTTGAACTACCATCCTTTAGCATGCAAGGTAAAAGCCCTACCTTCATGCTATCTCTCTGGCCCCCATTATTTCTCTTTTTATCCTCACCCTCCCCTTTCTCAGAATTCCCATAGTATAGCAAGTAAGGTGCTTACCTTGCATGCAAACAACTTGGGTTTCCATCCCTGTCACCTCATATGTTCCCCAAACATTCTAGCAGTGAACCTTGAACACTGCTAGATGGATAGTACCAGAACCAAACAGTCGTATGAACATTCAGTAGAAATAAAAAAAAAAAAAAAAAGGATCAGACTTAAACACCAAACCCAAAGTCAACGACAACAGAATCGATAGCCAATCTTCAACAAGCTATACATAGAGGGGACCAGTTATTTTAGTAGTCTGAGGGGCAAAGGAAGGGGATGCTGGGAACTGGGGTGGAGGGAGAACAACACTGGTGGTGGGGATACCTCTGATTCAATGTCACTATGTACCTCAAATATTACTGTGAAAGATTTGTAATTCACTTTGGTCACAATAAAAATTATTTTTTAAAAATGTAAAACATATATGTATTATAGCATATATGTCACCAGTATCTCCCCTCTTATGATGTGTACTCTACTTTCATACTGGATTGTGTACTGGGGTCCTCTCTCCTGTGCTCTGTCTTGAGAATGTTACTCTTTCCCTTTCTTATGGTTTCCTCTTCCTCAGTGCTTTAAATAAAGCCTATTTTTACTCAGAAAACAATAAACATATATGTATATGTGTGTATGTATGTATGTATGTATATATATATATATATATATATATATATATATACAGTCCAGTGGTTTCTTCTTGACTAAAGAAAGAAAACTTATCAGATTCATCTAGAGAGTCTATGACAAAAGTCAGGTCATCTTCACAATGACCTCTTTCATATATAGAACTTAAAGAACAGTGAGGTAGCAACAAAGGCTGAAAGCAACACAAATGTAAAAACTGACTCACACATGGTGGGAGAGGAAAGAATTAAAAAGGAAGGGTATTGGGGTGCTTGAAGAAGGAAAGTGGGCACACTGGTGAGGAGTGTGATAGCGTGATATACATAAGTACCCATCATTAACAATATTGGAAATCACAGAATCCCAATCAAAAAAATTTAAATAATAATAAAAGTCAGGCTATCTTTCTTCAGAGGATTATGGTTACTCCTTCTTTAGTCAGTGACTATATTATTTTTATTTTTAAAAATCACTAGCTAATTAAATATTGTATATTTTAGCAAATAATTATCCCCTGAAATTTTTAGATACTTCTGGAAAGGTAAGTTTTTGAATACCGGAAAGCTAAGTATATTCATCAATAAATCCTAAATGTCTCCCAATCTATTTGTTTTAAAAGAAGATTTAGAACTTTGAAGACATTATGCCAAAAAAAAAATAATAAACTAGTCACAAAAGGACAAATACTGTATGATTCCATCTGTATTAGATTCTTAGAGTGGTCAAATTCACAGAGATAAAAAATACAATGTCTGCCAGGGACTAGAAGAAAGGTAATGGGGAATTTGATTGTTTAATAAGTACATAATTTCCACTGGAAAAGATGAAAACACTGAGGAGGAATTAGTATTGTTCACTACACTACAGTGTGAATACCAATTGTGTATATAACATAAAATACCTAATTTTATATTATACATATTTTACTGCAATAAAAAAAACCTTAGAAATGAAAAGTTGGAGCTTACTTTACAACAAAAATTCACTTACTATCTATCCCATCTGTTTTCCCTATATTAAAATAACCTTTCCTGGTATATTTAAGGTGTGCCACAGATTCTAGAAACAAATTTCCATCCTTAATAATTTCAAATTTAGGGCCGGAGCAATAGCACAGCAGTAGGGCATTTGCCTCTCATGCAGCCGATCCAGGACGGACAGTGGTTCGAATCCTGGCATCCCGTATGATCCCCCAAGCCAGGAGCAATTTCTGAGCACATAGCCAGGAGTAACCCCTGAGCATCACTGGGTTTGGCCCAAAAAACAAAACAAAACAAAATTTTTTTCAAATTTATTCTTATTACTTGACTTTGAGTTTTTGCATAGCATAGCTCAACTTCATTGTTAAACCTATAATCTCCACTATAACCATGTCCTCACCCATTCTGAGAATTGGTATATTCTGAGAATGTATTTTGAAAATACAAGTGTATGTAATTCCTCAGAAGCAATATTCAGAACATAATGTCTTTGGTGCACACTAAATACTGAAGTTTCACATATGATCAAGTCAAAATTTCTGTTCTAATTCAGCTAGTGGACAACATAACTATTTTTGGATAGTACCTCCTCCCAATTTCAAGAGGGTGATCTCTGTCTCAGGGAAAATTAGATAGTTGCAGATTTTTTAGACTTTTTCAAAACAAAAGACCAGTTACTCATAACAGCCCTAAATAAAAAACCACCAAATACACATCAAAAATAGAATGGAGGGGAAAGAAAGCTAATACAGGGGTTAAGGGCCATCCAGCAAAAGGCTGATCCGGGTCCAATCCCCAGTAACACATGGTTCCCTGAACACCAGTGGGTGGAATCCTGGAGGCTGTATTCTTCCAGGGTAGCCTGAGTAATCCTCATTACAGGTCCAGAGTAGCAGCATATCCCTGAGCCCTTGCATTTTGGACCTACTCCATAGAAAGTTCACTGCATCCTTGAACCCTTACATTGAACTACCTAAATGGCAGAGAATTGTAGGGAGAGACTAAAGCCCCTGAGTACCACTTTGAAAACACCAATAAAAAAAAGAAAAATGGAAAAATAAATTATGATCAAACAGTGGAGTATCACACAGCAATGAAAAATAAACTATTGCTAAGAGGGCATACGTAACTGGCCAGGTATCACAAGGAAATCATTCCAGACCCCAGAGGCATAGCTTGGAAAACCGCCCTAAAAAAATTATAGATGAAATTTATAAAAATGTAGTAGGAGTAAGTCAGATAAAAATATAGACACACTGTTATTTTGCAGTCTCATAAAGTTAAAGCAGCTTTATATATGGTTAGAGAAAGACACTTTTCAGAGGGTTATGATGTACTTGAACAGAAGACCTCTGGCTGGGGTCCTGGCAATGGAGGAGAGACAATGACATGGTTATGTGTCCTTTAAAAAAAAAAAGTTATAGTTCTGGAACCAGAGCAATAGTACAGCAGGTAGGACTTTTGCTTTGCAAACAGCCAACCCAGGTTTGATCCTGGCATCCCATATGGTCCCCTGAAACTGCCAGGAGTAATTTCTGAGTGCAGAGCCAGACATAATGCCTAAGCGCAGCCAGATGTGGCCCCAAAACCAAAAATTTAAACAAATAAATTTATAGTCTAGGGACAACCGTTGGCTAGTGCTTAGAGGAACAGGTAATGCCAAAGATCAAACCAGGAATGTGCTTCTTGCATGCAAAACGTGTGCTAAGCATGTTACACTATCTCTCCAGCCTACTACCTTTGTTTACTTATCTTCCTTACTTTTCTTTCATTATTGTGGTGGTGGTGGTAAACTCTTTTTTTTTTAATTTTTTATTTTTAATTATGAGAACAATGATGCAAAGAGGACAAGGTAAAGTTACAGTGAAAGAACAATCGCCTATAAACAGAGTTCTCAGAAGAAATCCCCTTGATGACGCCTAAATATTGAACTTACAGTCAAAGAACATTAAGAAAAATAAGGCAGAACCCATGTACAATTACTTTGTCCACAAGTCCCCAGATTGTAGTACATTATATCATTGCTTAGCAGTACACAAAGCAATCTAAAGTCATGAAATTTATGTGACTCCTTAAACATTGAAGTATTTTTTATATATAGTATTTTTTTATATTTTCATGCACATGCATATTGATTTAAGTTAACATGAAAAGTTTAAGAGGTTTTTTTTTAAGGGTTAGAGTCAAAGGAGCACAGTAAAAACGATGTTAGAGTGGCAAATATTGTTTGCATAGGCCCACCAAAATATGGGGGACATGGAAAGGAAAAGCCTTGGTCTAAATACAAGGAGACCCTACCCCTGAAGTTTCCTCGCATAAGACCAACTCTAGGCTCCAGGCAAACCAGTTTGTTCAATCCAAGTCATTGTCTGTAGTGCCAATACAGTTTTATTTTTCACGCAGTCTCTATTGTTGGCATCAGGTTTCTGTGTTAAAGATCCTGGAATCTGCACATCCTACATTGAAGTCAGGCTGGTGTGGAGTATCTTCTAGTTTCACCTCACAATTAAGGGACAATACAGAAAGCCTAGTCCAGTAAGCAGGTCATTGTTGTTGTTAAGTCTTCTCAGTGTTAAGGGAAGTCTCTTTTGAGTAGGTTGATATCAGAGCAATGGTAGGGTCTTCCCTGGTAGAGGAATGCCTCCAGGTGATGTTATAGATAACCTTGAATGTTTCGTAGATGTCTTCCCTAGATCAGGGGTGAATGGAGAATGCCCATTCTTCTGAGGCCTGTGCCAGGTCATTATGTCAATGTTCAGGGTGTAAGGTCCCATTGCACTACAAGATTTGCGTGTTCCCATCTCTATTAGATAAGAATTTATTTGTATGTATAGTATTTTCCCGTTTTAATGTGCTAAGCAAACAAGAAATAAAGCCACGTGGTGTTATCTGAGTATATGAGGGTGTAAGAACACGTCCAACAATACCCATGACTTGGTTCAAACATAAGCATTAAACTGAGGGACTCTTTCACCAAATTCCCTATTGAACAGTTCACAAAGAGAAGAAAAGATAAAAAAAAAAAGGGGCGGGGGGGGAGAATCGTCGGTGTATAAGAAAATATTCAGCAAGAGTTACAGCCATCAAAGAAAACACACATAAAATGTTGAAAAGACATACGTGTATATTCTATGCCTTTTGGAATATTTCAGGGGTGTTAACTCCAGGGCACCACTATGGTCTATGACTTAGGATTCTACAGTACTTAAGTTAAAAAGGGTAAATGTGGAGTAATGATGATAGAGGATGAGAGAGTTAAGAGAAAAATAATCTTTTGTAGCGGTGTGCAAAAGGGCAGAGTACAAAATTGACATTCTGCATACACAAAAACAATTCAATGACAGTGAGAACTATTAATGTAGCGCCCCCACGCGGTTTTGAAAATATAGACTGGTAAGAGATTACCAGTGACTGCTTTAGTGCAACCCACAAGTAAGGAGCAAGGAGGTAGAGGGGTGCTGGGGTCACCCAAGTCCCACACCCCTCCTAGGCCTGGTTAAGAAGGCCTCTGGCATGGAGAAGGCCTGCCAAACCCCATGCTGGTAGAGACTCCTGGCTCCCAGGAAGGAAAGAGAACCTTCAAGAAGCCGGGAGGCCGGAAGTTCAGGGTCCCCACCCAGACCTTCCCTAAGGAGCCGAAACTCTTTAGTTATAGTGCTCTCACATATTTTGGAGGCAGTGCTACTCACGGAGAGGTCACTATAATAACTACATACCTAGTGTCATTCCTGGCTATGATGCTCATAATCTTTAGTTGTGGTGCTCCCTGAAGGTATGAACAGCTTGAAATACTCACATATATCTGGCTAAAGCATGACCAGATTGTAAGGCAAAGATTACAGACACATGAACTGCCAAGATTTCATGCCTACATGTGGTGACACTGGAGGTTGAATTCACAGCCTGATGTTTGCAGGGCTAACACTCTAAATCACTAAGCTACCCTCATGAACATTTTCAAAAGATTGTTTCTCTATGTATACACACAATATAACACGTATATGAAGCTTAGAGGTAAGGGATAGGGGGTCCCAAAACAGCTAGATACAGAACACAAGTCAAAAGGATAAATTTATTAAACTAGAAAGGAACTGGACCCAATGAGAAAAGCAAATAGGGGAAAGAAAATTTACTTATTTATTACTCTTCAACCATCTACAATAAAGTCAAAAGTTGGTCAATAATCAATCTTCCTACCAATAGTATATTGTGTAGTTTCTATGTTTAAGAATCACTGGATTTATGGGTGACATCTCTAATCTGACAGTGAAAAACATAAGAAACAAAACACTTTTTAAAAGGCAGATGAGGGGCCCGAAGAGATAGCACAGCAGCTTTTGCCTTGCAAGCAGCCAATCCAGGACCAAAGGTGGTTGGTTCGAATCCCAATGTCTGATATGGTCCCCCGTGCCTGCCAGGAGCTATTTCTGAGCAGACAGCCAGGAGTAACCCCTGAGCACTGCCGGGTGTGGCCCAAAAACCAAAAAAAAAAAAAAAAAAAGGCAGATGAGGACTGGGATATGGCCCAAATGGTATAAGCACAAGTCTTGCCTATGTGAAGCGTTAGGTTCAATGTCAGGCACTAATACTACAGGACCCTTCAAAGACTGCCAGGTGTGTGTGTGTGTGTGTGTGTGTGTGTGTGTGTAGGGTGTGTGTGTGTATGTAGGGTGTGTACAGGACCCTCCAAAGACTGTCAGGAGCAGGGGTATGTGTGTATGTAGGGTGTGTGGTGTGCCCTCCAAAGACTCTGTGTGTGTGTGTGTGTGTGTGTGTGTGTGTGTGTGTGTGTGTGTGTGTACAGCACAAGTCTTGCCTATGTGCGGCTTTAGGTTCAATGTCAGCACTAACTGTACAGAACCCTCCAAAGACTGCCAGGTATGTGTGTGTCTGTGTGTCTGTGTGTGTGTGTAGGGTGTGTGTACAGGACCCTCCAAAGACTGTCAGGAGCAGGGGTGTGTGTGTATGTAGGGTGTGTGGTGTGCCCTATGTGTGTGTGTGTGTGTGTGTGTGTGTGTGCAGGGTGTGTGGTGTGCCCTCCAAAGACTGCCAGAAGCAGGTGTGTGTGTGTGTGTGTATGAATCCCCTTATATTCTGCTGAGCATGACTCCCACAAACAGTCACACAAAATAAAAATTAAAGACAAGGGCTGGAAAGATAGCATAATGGTACAGCATTTACCTTGCAAGCAGCTGTCTCAGGACCAATGGTGGTTCGAATCCCAACATCCTATATAATCCCCCATGCCTGCCAGGAGCGGTTTCTGAGCAGAAAGCCAGGAGTAACCCCTGAACAAACCCCCTGGCCCAAACCCGGCCCAAACCCCCCCCAAAATATTAAAGACAAAAGCCATAGCAGACATAAACACCAAAAGAACCTTTTATAAAAAAATCTTCAAAGAGATTTTACTTTAATGCTATTTATTAGAACCTTCATACAAAAATAAATACCATTTTTTACAAACTGAAGACAGAATAATAAGTATACCTACAGTAAGTAGACTTTACAGTTTATAAATGATAACTCAGTGGAGTTAGTAAGTCATGTTCTAAATTTTCCAGAAACACCGATGAGACTACTGAGAACATTTCATTGCCCAAACAAGTAGCCCCAAGACACCCGTGGCACCTGAAATGTGACCAACTAGAGTATCAAGATGTGCTATTAAGTGCTATACACACTGGATTTAAAAATCATACATACTGCATTTATCTCATCAACTTTTATTGTTAGACACAGGCTGAACTGATAGTAGTTTGACTACACTAGCTTATATATAAATAAACCATAAAATACCTGGTCAAATGTAATCTAACCTGTTTTTTGTTACCTTATAGTGTGGCCTCAAAATCACACTCATTGGGACCCGCGAGATAGCATGAAGGTAAAGTGTTTGCCTTGCATGCAGAAGGTCGTGGTTCGAATCCTGGCATCCCATATGGTCCCCTGAGCCTGCCAGGAGTGACTTCTGAGCATAGAGCCAGGAGTAACCCCTGAGCACGGCCAGGTGTGACCCAAAAAACAAAAAAAAATAAATAAAAATCACACTCATTGAAGATAAAGGTCATAGCTAAGTAATTTTTGTGTTTTCTTAGGAAACGAGCAGAGTAGACCTTGATTAAATCTAAATAAATATTTTTTTGCTTTCATAGCCTTCATTCCAGTATGACATTTTCTTTTGGAAGGTAGGGATTGGAGTTTCTCCCAAGCAGTGATTAAGGGGTTCACGGGACATTTCTGAAGATAACTCAGCCAGATGCTGCTTAGAATCTCAGCATGTCATTTTTACACTTTGTGTTTTCTATGTACATCCTAAAGCCAGCTGTATATTCAATTCAGTTAGATTGTCCTAGAGACCATCTAAATAAAATTGCCTTATCATTTGATGGTTATTTTGAATTATTTTTATATTTATAGATAAGGGTTATCCTTCCCATTCTTTATGAGAATACAGCCATCAATTTAATCACCAACATCCATTGTTTTGAAAAACTATGATCACAAAGGTTTCTAAAACTGGGGCAGGAGAGATAGCTTGGAGGTAAGGTGTTTGCCTCTCATGCAGAAGGTCAGTGGTTCAAATCCCAGCATCCCATATGATCCCCCGAGCCTGCCAGGAGCGATTTCTGAGCATAGAGCCAAGACTAACTCCTGAGCACTGCAAGGTATGACCCAAAAACCAAAAACAAAAAACAAAAAAAAAAAAAACAAAAAAAAAACAAAAAAAGATTTCTAAAACCAAAAAATGAAGAAATCATCTCCTTACTTATCTTTTAAAGCCTGCCCTCTAGTGCTCACAATATTATTAAGATATATTTGTCCATTAAGAGATCAATTTTACTTTAAATGCAAATTTAAAACCACTTTAACTAGTAAGTCTGAGATAACATGCTTTAAAAGATACAGGGGCCGGTGAGATAGCATGGAGGTAAGGCGTTTGCCTTGCATGCAAAAGAATGGTGGTTGGAATCCCAGCATCCCATATAGTCCCCAAAGCCTGCCAAGAGCGATTTCTGAGCGTAGAGCCAGGAGTAACCCCTGAGCGCTGCCAGATGTGACCCAAAAAACAAACAAACAAAAAAAGATACAGAAAAACTTGGCAAAATTTAACTGTTGCAGGTAACTAAACGATTGGCTTCAAATGAGCCAATTTAATAAAAATGAAATTGAAGAGAAGATATGGGCCCAAGAGAAAGCTCATATATGGAGCATATGCTTTGCATGCTGGAGGCCTATGTTTAATCCCCAGCATCTCAAGGTTCCCCAAACACTGCCAAGAGTTATTTCAGATCACTGAGACAATTAAGAAAGAAAGAAAAAATCCTCTAGTGTCCTAGTGTCAATTTTGTATTACAGAGGGTCATCCCCAGAAATACTTGAGAGTTGGGAGGCTACAGCCACTCCAGCAGAGCTCAAGGTCCATCAGAGCCTCATTCTGTTGTGACCTAAAGAGGTACACAGTACCAAGGAGCCCATTTTGGGCTGGACCTAACTCCCTAGTCTTCTGGTGCCTTTTTGTTTGTTTGGGGCTATACCCAATGGTGTTTAGATCTTACTCCTGGCTCTGCCCTCAGAGGTCATTCCTGGCAGGCTTAGGGAACCATATAGAGTGCCAGATATGGAACTTGAACAGACCACATGCAAAGCAAACACTCTACCCACCATACTCTCTCCTCAAATCCTCTAGTGCCATTTTGAAAAATCATAACTACCTCATTTTATGAACATTGACACCCTTGCAACCTAATTTCAATCAATTACTCCAATCTTGAAACACTAAAAGGCATACATGATTCAGCAAAGCAATACATTCATCAAATAAATTTCAGGGAAAGCGACAGATTCAAGAGCATACTTCTGGCATCTTTGACAGAATTACCAAAATGGCTCACATTTTAGGTTTTCTCCTGTTAGAACAGGGATTAAATCATCAGGACCCTTGGGATAGTATTAGATCTGGCCAAGGAATTTTTGGAGCATAAGAAGAATGTGATCATGGGGAAGAATTATTAATACCAACTAGAAACTGAAGGCAAGAGACAGAGAAGGTTCCAGGTAATGAGCTTCCCGTGAGATCTATCTGAGCAAGCAGCAATGTCAGCTTATTGACTGCAGACCTGAAAACTGAGAGCAATACTAGACAAAAGCACATATGAGTTCCAGAAAGGGTGCAGAGAAGAGAATCAACATTTTCAGTGACATGAATATGACCAAAAAAATGAATGTCTAAGAAGCAGCAGTTTTCTTGCTGCCTCCTGGGGCAGTCTGGCAGTTCTTAGACACAAGTCTAAGACACAAATGTAAGAACACTAGCAAGGGAAAGGTATACAGCTTAGTCATGGAGTGACCTCTCACACATAGGAGCACTGAGTTCAATCCAAGGTCATCATTTAAAAAAAAAGAAAGGGGGGCTAGAGAGATAGCATGGAGGTAGGGCATTTGCCTTGCATGCAGAAGGATGGTGGTTCTAATCCCGGCATCCCATATGGTCCCCCAAGCCTGCCAGGAACAATTTCTGAGCCTAGAGCCAGGAGTAACCCCTGAGCGCTGCTGGGTGTGACCCAAAAAACAAAAAAAAATTTAAAAAAGAAAGGGGGCAGAGTAATAATACAGCAGGTAGGGCGTTAGCCTTTCATGCAACTCACCTTGCTTCAAAAACTCAGCACCCTGGGGCCAGAGAGATAGCACAGTTTGCCTTGCAAGCAGCCAACCCAGGGACTAAGGTTGTAGGTTTGAATCCTGGAGTCCCATATGGTCCCCCGTGTCTGCCAGGAGCTATTTCTGAGCAGATAGCCAGAGTAACCCCTGAGCACCGCAGGGTGTGGCCCAAAAACAAAAACTCAACACCCATTTTGTCTCCCAAGTACTTCCAGGATGACTCCTAAATGGAGTACCAAGAGTAAGCCCAGAGCACAACTGGATATGACTATAATACAAAACCAAAAAATTTTCAAGAAAGAAAGATAAAGAGGAAGAGAGAAAAAGAATGAAAGAAATAAAGAAGGAAGGAAGGAAGGAAGGAAGGAAGGAAGGAAGGAAGGAAGGAAGGAAGGAAGGAAGGAAGGAAGGAAGGAAGGAAGGAAGGAAGGAAGGAAGGGAGGAAGGGAGGGAGGGAGGGAGGGAGGGAGAAAGGGAGGAAGGAAGGAAGGAAGGAAGGAAGGAAGGAAGGGAGGGAGGGAGGGAGGGAGGGAGGGAGGGAGGGAGGGAGGGAGGGAGGGAGGGAGGGAGGGAGGGAGGAAGGGAGGGAGGGAGGAAGGGAGGAAGGAAGGAAGGAAGGAAGGAAGGAAGGAAGGAAGGAAGGAAGGAAGGAAGGAAGGAAGGAAGGAAGGAAGGAAGGAAGGAAGGAAGGAAGGAAGGAAGGAAGGAAGGAAGGAAAGAAGGAAGGAAGGAAGGAAGGAAAGAAGGAAGGAAGGAAGGAAGGAAGGAAGGAAGGAAGGAAGGAAGGAAGGAAGGAAGGAAGGAAGGAAGGAAGGAAGGAAGGAAGAGAAAGTAACAGACAATAAAAGGCTTAAGGACACACTGACCAGTCCACTTCTCTTGTTTGCAACCCAACCCCTTTCTACTGTACAACCATGAGCTCTAAGCTCATTGACTTTGATTCACCAGCACCAACTCCAACTTGGCCATCAAACCCTATCTGAAATCTTCCTTTGCAGTAAACAAGATGTAAAAGTAGAGTCACTCCACTTTCAATTCACACATGCCCAGAAGCATTCTGTCAGCTATCTGAGAAACTCTAACTATTAAGAATATCTTCTCTCAACAAAGATTTGTCTTCAAATGGTTCAATATAGCCATTCATGGAAAAAAGAATGAGTGGAGGATGACTAACTGGATTCTCCCTGCAATTCAGCTGATGATGAACCACAGATGATGATAATCTCTTTCTCTGATTTTTCACAGACTATTACAAATGCTAACCTCAGACAAATACAATTATTTATTCATGACTTCAAGAAAGAAAGAGAGGAGCCTGATTTTCTCATCCCTAAATGCCCTTTTAATGATTTGCTGAATTCTATCAGAAAGTAAAACAGTTTCACATCTTTTTTTTTTTAAGTTTTTGGGCCACACCCTGTGATGCTCAGGGCTATGCACTCAGAAATCGCTCCTACCTTGGGGGACCCCAGGGGATCGAACCACAGTCCGTCCTAGGCTAGCATGCGTAAGGCACATGCTTTACCACTTGCACCACAGCTCTGGCTCCCTGTTTCACATCTTAAGACAATAATAATATTTAAAATATAGGTACCCTGACTTGAATGATATTAGTTGCTCACTAATAATATATATAAGTATGAACTACCTAAGTCTTCCTGATTCACCATATTCAAAAAAATCTCAAGAATAATTAAAGGGGCTTTCTTAAGTGAAACTTTTAACTAATTTATTAGATCAGCCATGGTCTTTTCTGCGCATTTTTTCAAAATAAAAATATATTTATATGCATACTTACACCACATCATCTTTCTAAATATGTGGATAACAAAATGATCTAAAAGAACTTTAAAGTCCCCACCTAATTTCTGCCATTAGCCTCTGAATAATCCTTAAAAAGTTAATCAACAGATTGTTCATGATTGTGACTACCACATATACAATTCTCCAAGGTCAACAAGATGTGTTTATCCCTCCAACTCATAAGAGCATATTCTGAAGCTTTACGAATGAATGGACAAGCACCATCTAGTGGCAAAGAGAATTATTCCAGGTAGACATTAGCACCAACAGTGGATCTCAACTCCCTATCAAATATCTAAATCCTAGTTATTTCTTCTTTTTAAAATGTCTACTAGATTTTAAAATTTCTGTTGAATCAAGGGTAAAGCCAGTAATCAGACAGAAATTCACACCCAGAGTAATAGTAAACCCAGGGTTTGGAGTGCCTGTCTTGTGAGCATAAAGTCACAAGTCCAAAACCCTGGTGTCCTTCATTATATACTGAATATGTAGCAGATGCCTGGCAGAACTACTGTCTGCCAGTCCCATCACCATAAATAATTTCTGATCACACCATAGCCAGTGCGTGTGATTAAACAAAAAAGATCATAACATTGTGTGAGCACTGCAGCCATAACCTGAGTGCCTCAACTAACTGCGGCCTTGGGGAGCATGTGTGCAAACACTAAGATCAGGATTGCAACCCTCAGAGATCACTTAAACTGAGCAGGCAAATATCACAAGCATGGCGTGTAACTTTATGTCATGTGCCAAGTGCCACAACCAAGCATGGGAGTAAACCCAGGTCACGGCAACAAGAACAAAGAGAAGGTGGAGAGAGAGGAAGAGTTTTCTCATAAGATAAATATTAGGTCTAAATCATCAGAGGCCAGTAACTATTTGTCTTACACGCAAAAATTCAAATTTGATCTCTGACACTATACAACATATGATCCCCCAAGCCTGCCAGGAGTGTTTCATGAGTGCAAAGTCAGGAGTAAGCCCTGGGTACCTCTGGGTGTGACCCCAAATAAAAAAAAAAAATTACTAAGTGGCCATTAGTTTGGCACAGCAGATTTAGCTGTTTTGATATTCTTGAGTGAGCCCCTTTAACTGAAATGTTAAATGTTTTGGAAAGAACTGAATGCTTGTATTCCATGTCCAATCCCAGATAGATCATGACATTCATATGTTCTATATTCATTTCCAAGAATTAGAATTCTTGGTCATCCCATTGAGTTTTTTGGGTTTTTTGTTTTTTTGGTTTTTTTGTTTTTTGGGTTTTTTTGGGGGGGGTGAGATGGTTTTGTTTTTGTTTTGTTGGGTTTGGAGCTATACTTAGAAATACTCAGGAATCACTCCTGGCTGTGCCCAGAGGACCATATGGGATGCCAGGGATTACAGACCTGAAAGCTGAGAGCAATCCTAGACAAAAGCACACATGAGTTATAGGGAGGGTGCAGAGAGGAAAATCAACATTTTCAGTGACATAAATATGACCCAAAAAGTAAATATTTAAAAAGCAGAAGTTTTCTAACTTGGGTCTGCTGCATACAAGTCTGCTTGTATGCTATACAATCTGCTATACAATCTCTCAGGCCCCCATTGATCCTCTTATTTGTTGTCATGTTAATAATACTTGTAACCCTGTACCCAACTTCCAGTTTCCCTAACCTCTTCTTTTGAGATGTTAATCCCACCTGGAGAATCAGACCCACCCTCACCTGGGATGGGTTGGGCTATTTTAAATGAAGAATAAACTGGGGGGGGGGGGGGCAAGAGAGTTAGCATGAAGGTAGGGCATTTGCCTTGCATGAAGAAGGATGGTGGTTCAAATCCCGGCATCCCATATGATCCCCTGAGCCTGCCAGGAGCAATTTCTGAGAGTAGGTAGAGCTTGGAGTAGCCCCTGAGCGCTGCCGGGTGTGACCCCGCCCCCCAAAAAAAGAAACATGGTGCCTGGAACAACCTTACCCAACTCGTGGGCTTTACTTTATATTTTATATTTTTATTCTACAAATACTCTAGTGTGAGCCTTTGTATTCCTGTAGTATCTGTTGTGACTTCTCTAATGACTAATTTTACTTAGTTATGTCTTCTACTTCTTTATGAATCTGGCTATGGTTTAACTATTTTGCTCAACATATTTCTTTTGATCCCCACCAATGATGCCCAATTCAGGGAAAGGGCTCAGGGATGTGATGCTGCTTGTGACCAAGAATACCAGAGATACCTCAGCCATCCTGTGATATTGAGGGCTCCAGGACTAGACCTGATGGTGTTCAGGGGCCTACAGAGCTGCACCCAACAATGCTTTAGGGTGCCATGTGGTGCCAGGAATCAAACCCAGATTCTTAACTGCTATCTCTTAACCATTTATTCTGTTATATATTTTGGTTTCTGTTCATCTTTTGAATGAATTTTCTTTTTTAATCTATATTTGCTCATTCCTGCTCTGATGTTTATTCCTTCCACTGATTTTTGTTTATGCTTTCCTTCTTTTCCCTAGTTCAGAACCTTAGATACTAATTTATCTTTTGTTTCTTGCTTTGTTTTTTTGTGTTGGGACACATTTGGCTATGCTAAGGACCTACTTCTGGCACTACACTCAAGGATCACCCCTGGTGCACTCAGGGAACTGTGTGGGGTACTTAGGATCAAAACCCAGTGAGCCACATATAAGGTAATTGCCTTTCCCACTGTACTGTCTCTCAGGCCCTAGATAATTTATTCATAATGCAAAAAACATTAAGCAATGGAATGACCTTGCTATGTACTGTTCATCCAACAGTGGACTCATAAAAAAATTAAACATAATAGGTATATAAAAATTATATAAGCTCACTGAGTACTTTATCTTGGCCATATTTAACTGACTCAAACACGGACAGAAGGTGCTCTGAGATTATACCTCAAACATTAATCACTCATATTCTAGGATTAAACGAACTGTCAGTAAAGGAAGACAGTTATTAGTAGAGAACTGTGTTAGAAAGGTCATGTACTTTGGTATTGAACCCAAGTGTAAATTAGTATACACAAACTAAGATTAACTGAGGACCTCCTCTGCAGCAGAGCACAGAGCTGGGGCTGAGTACATATCATTGTTCATAGCTGGTACAACTCGCTCTCATTCTCTATAAGCCTGTCCTTGAGTAACTTCCATAGGAAGAGTGATAAAAATTAATAGGTCCTTTTGGCACACTGGGAAAGGCCACTCAATCCATAACATGACTGTAAATTACATAACAACAATAATGATCTGACAGAGGAATAATACCCGAAGTGTGTAAAGCACTCATAGAATTCAACAATAAAACAACATGTGGGGAAAAGAGCTGAATGGCATATAGATGGTTAAGAGACATATAAAATGCTCTCATTTTCACTAATTATCTCAAGGAAATACACATCAGAAAGGTGAAGAATGGAACACCTCACACCAGTAACCTATTATCACCAAGTCTGAAATCCACCAGGGCAGCCAGGGATGGGGTTTTTAGTAAAAGCATCCTTCATTCACTGTTGATGGAAATGGAATCTAGTTTAGCCGCTACAGGAAACAGTGTTGAGAGGCCCCAAAAAAAACTGGAAAAGAAAAAAAAAACTTCCATATACCATAATACTCTAATATAAGTATAAATTTGTGCTGGAAAAACCCAAACTCAGCTTATATTCCGGTCATACAGGTATGACGCACATAGTCTCCAGGCCTCTTCTGCCTTCTGCTGGAGGGGGTGGTGCTTCAGCTCAGTACACAAGTCTCCACTGAGCTGATGAGGTAGCGGCTGAACTGAACTGGATGCCACTGAA
Organism: Suncus etruscus; assembly: GCF_024139225.1. Classification (NCBI taxonomy): domain Eukaryota; kingdom Metazoa; phylum Chordata; class Mammalia; order Eulipotyphla; family Soricidae; genus Suncus; species Suncus etruscus. Next base: position 125,776,359 of record NC_064848.1, on the reverse strand, counting down.
CTATTTAACCCACAATATTCTGCACTTTGAGACTGGCAGCAGTGATGATGATATCTGCGAACTGAGTGATAATGACAATGTCTATGCTGATATGATGATGACAAAGTCTATGTATCTTTATGTATCTGATGTGGAACACATGAGATACAGCTGAAGCTCTGTTTGGACATACAGATGATGAGGAGGACAAATCCAGTTTTGAAGGATTTTAAACAAACCTTTGTGATTTAGCTTGATTACCTGTTAAGCTACGGTTTTCTGCACTTTACTTAAAGTTTTAAAGATATTGTTGCTAGTTTACAGTTTTTCTTTTGCAATAAATATTGAAAAACATTTAACCTACTGGTTCCTCAATCATTGTAATTGTTTTGGGTATATATTTATTTTTAAAATTTACCAGTGGCTGCTGCATTTTCCACCTCAGCTTATACTCGAGTCTCTAAGTTCTCCCAGTTTTTAGGGAAAAATTAAGGGGGTTGGCTTATACTCAGGTTGGCTTATACTCCAGTGTATACGATAATACAATAATTGTACTCATTGGCATCTATCCAAATAATAGAAAAACACTAATCCAGGGGCCAGAGTAAAAACAGAGCATTTGCCATGCACACAGCTGATGAGTATTCCATCACTGTCATCCCCTATGGGCCCCTTACCTGAGCTTACCAGGAGTAATTCCTGAGTACAGAGCCAGGAGTAACCCGAGCACCTCAGGATGTGGAAAAAAAATACAGATAAAAGCACATTAATGCAGCTCTATTTACAATAGTCAAGATCTGAAAACACAACAGAACATGAGAAATGTTCTACAGAACTAAACTTATAGAGCAAACTAATATTGGATGGGGAGTATGGAGGGAGAGACACTGAGCAAATGAAGGAGGGAAGCAGACATTCCAGTGGAGAGTGTGGTGTCAGAGCACTATGTACTATGATGAATAGGATTGTAAACTACTGTGCTTCAAATTTAAAAATATTTTTTAATCTGGAAATAATCCAAGTACCAACAGTAACAGAAAATAGGATAAAGAAATCATGGTTTATATACTCAATGAACTACTATTCAACTGTAAAAATAATAAAAATAAAAGATGGACTCTAGCAATTTTCTATAATTTGGATAGAGCTAGAGGGTTTCATGGTAACTGGCATATATCATCAGGAGAAAGAAAAATACTAGGTGGTGTACAAAAATAAAAGTTAAAGAAAATGATCAGTGAAAATATATCTGTAGATTCCAAGAAAAGAACTGAGGTTACCAACTGAAGGTAAGGGAGATGAGGGTAAGGAGGATGAATCAGAAGGATGAGGCATAGGTATAGTAATGAAGGTATATTGGCACTTTGGTGGCAGGTATAGTGCAGTAAAACTATGATACTATTAACAATATTACAAACCACATTATTGCAATTTAAAAAAAATCTAGAAAGGAAGAAAAAGCAATCAGCCCTTTATAGTAAGGTTCAATTCTTCAAATACATCTTCACAAGCATAAATCAATTCTACTTTAAGAATGAATGAATAGGACTGGAGAGATAGCACAGCAGTAGGGCATTTGTCTTTCAGGACTAACGGTGGTTCGAATCCCGGCATCCCATATGGTCCCCCATGCCTGTCATAAGCTATTTCTGAGCACAGAGCAGGAGTAATCCCTGAGCACCGCAAGGTGTGACCCAAAACAAACAAACAAACAAAAAGGAGTTAATGAGGGGTCAGAGTGGTGATGCAAGGGATAAGGCCCCTGTCTTGCCCAGGCTAGCCTAGAACAGACCTTGGTTCAATTGCCCGGCATCTGATATGGTCACCCAAGCCAGGAGCGATTTCTGAGCAGGACATAGCCAGGAGTAACCCCTGAGCATCACCAGGTGTGGCCCAAAAACCAAAAAAAAAGGAGTTAATGGATATAAAAAATCATGGGAAGGGCAAGAGTGATAGAAGGATATAGCAGGTAGGATGCTTGCCTTGCAAAAGGCCAAATCAGGTTCAATCCCCATCATCCCATATGGTCCCTCGAGCACTGCCAGGAGTAATTCCTGAGCACAGAGCCAGGAGTAACCCCTGAACACTGCCAGGTGTGGCCAAAAAATAAAATGAAATAGTGGATGACATGACTAGCTTAATGAGAAAAAAAATTGACATTGGAGACAGGTCTCAAAATCTTTAGTTATCAATCTAGTGATTGAATTGATTAATAGAGACTTGCATTGTTTTTTTTTCTTAAACAGTTAAATGAAAGGAGAAGGTGATCAATGATAAAAGTGAGGCCTGCCTCTCTTTCACTTCCTAAATACAGTCCTAAGGTCATTGGGAGAATAACATAAGGCAAGAGTCCATGTTCAAGGGAGGTGCAGGGAGGGGGTGAGGGGAACAGGAGAGGACACAGGCAGAGACAGGACAGCATAGAGCACAGAGAGCCAGAGCAGAGAGCAAGGTGAGGGAACATCCAGGCAAAGCCATGGAAAGTCCCTGCCTGCCTTGACAGATCCAAGCAGAGGAAGGAAAATGGAAGGGCAAGAAGTCGACAGCTACAGGCAGGGAGGGAAGAGGAATGGAGAGAGGGATGGGTGGGGCAGAAGCTACACAGGATGAGCAAAGCCACTGAGGAGAGCTGCAGAGCATATGGCTTCAGAGCCCAAGCTGTGAGAGGCAGAGGCGAGAAGAGCTGCCAGCAGACATCAGTGTCATGTACAGCTGTTCAGATCAAGTACATAGGCTGGCTGAGTAAATCAGGATGCAGGCTTCCTTCTGTGGGAGAAAGTGCAAACACTGAAAACTGGGATCCACCTTAAAGATCGTAGGTAGGAACTTGAGATATAATGTAAGTTATAGGGAACAAATGTAAAGAAATATGCATATAAACGTGAGCATATCCTTATATGTGGGTATACAGATACTCCAGCACTCTAGCCCATGACAGGACTGGGAGAAGCAAAACCCCAGTAAGCCATGAACACACCGTGTGCCCAAATTGGGTTCTCACTGTCTCAGCTAAAAGAAAAGGGGAATTATTAGAGATAATGCTATTTTCATGGATGGAGCAGTTAAAGTGTTGTATATGTAAACATTTTAGGGGATTATTATGTTACTGGCCCTACCCTGATCCGTGATTGTGCCCTACCCTAGGGTGTGACCTGGCATTCTGCCCCCACCCTAGGGGGTACCTGATTCTGCTCCCAGCATTGGGTGGTATCTGATCCCACCATTGGTTGGTACCTGATTCTGGGGGATAAAAACAAGGGTCTGTGGAAGGAGAGAGGCTTTTGGCTGGAACTGATGCTGAGGCTTTGGACTTCAGTCTTGTCCACCAAATAAAGCTAATATTTCCACGAGCCTGACTGCAAGCTGTTTACCCGCTGCTTCACCTCAGAACCGCCGGCTGAACAGGGTGGCAGACTCGTGCTCAGAGCTGGAGGGGAAAGACCTCATCCTCCGTCCCTCCATCAGTCAACCCCTTCAGGGTTGACTTGCAACAGTAAAGTACTGGAAAAACTTAAGTTAGTGACTTAGGTTCTCAGAGAATGAGAGGGACATTTTAGAAGGATATAAAGTCAGCTTGAAGAGGCTCACCTGAGCCAAACCTGTGCAGGCAAATGAGAGTTCACAAAGTTCAAAGAAATGAGTAGGGTATTTGCCTTGTATGAGGACGACCAAGGACAGACCCGGTTCAATTCCCAGCATCCCATATGATCCCCAGAGTCTGCCAGGAGTGATTTCTGAGTGCAGAGCCAGGAAAAACCCCTGAGCGCCACCTCTGGGTGTGGCCCTAAAATTTTGAAATAAAATAAAAACAAAAAGGTTCAAAGAAATGAGAAAGTGCACAGAAGTGAGGAACATATGCTTTGCATGCATGGGCCCTAGCACCATAGGCCTCTCCAAATATTCACTGAAGTATAGTCCTGAAGGCACGCAAGCACAACCACTCATGGCCTGGTGACCTATGAGCATCTCTGGGAATGGCCCCATGAACCCTCTGAATATTGCTTAGGAGCATCTCCCCCCACTTAAATACACACCAAAGAAACAAATGGACACATTAAGGGATAATGGTGAAGAAATCCTAGAGCCTTAAATATTTATTTTTTTATATCTATATTTAAAAAAAACAGTGGTGGAGGGTCTTGAGCACTTCAGTATTAGAGATGCAATAACTTTATACATCAAAACCATCCATGTTATTATTAGCACTAGTGTAGCTGTGTAACCTAAACTACAATTTTAAAATATTTTACTTAGAGGTCATAGAGATACTATAGCTGGTAGGGTGCTTGCTGTTGGATTAACCAGTTTTCACCCTAATCAGGATAATTTCTTCTTTGCATGTTGTTTGTCCCACCTGGTGGTGAGATCCTCTGGATTGGTACCCTACCCCATGGGTGGTCCTACTCTTCCCAATAAAGGCTTGGGTCAGAGAGATTTCCACCGGTTTTGGGTTCCACAGCTTGCCTGTCTGCCTGCTAGTGCTTTTTTGCCTGCCTGCGTTAACTTGTGGTTGAAGTTCCTGAACCTGTTTTATCTCCCTAACCAGGTGTGGATTATTTCCTCTGTTGGTGTTGCTTCTGGGACCACGTTACCCAATTCCCAGAGATATGAGGCTTCCTCTACAGCTTACCTTGCACACATCCCACCCAGATTCAATCCCCAGCAACCCACATAGTTCCAGAATCTCATCAGGAGTAATATCTGAATACTGCCATGTATATCATACACCCTAAATTTTATTTATTTAAAAATAGAATCATTAGGGTCTAGAGATCTGGCTGAGTGAGAAAGCGACATCTTGCAGGCATGCGGACAGGAGTTGCAACCCTATCACCTTCTTGCATTTCAAGTGAGACATGCAAAACTGCCACTGGATCCTTCTGAACAACATTTTTTGTTTTGTTTTGTTTTGTTTTGGGTCACACCCGGCAGTGCTCAGGGGTTATTCCTGGCTCTACGCTCAAAAATCGCTCCTGGCAGGCTTGGGGGACCATATGGGATACCGGGATTCGAACCACTGTCCTTCCGCATGCAAGGCAAACACCTTACCTCCATGTTATCTCTCTGGCCCCATGAACAACATTTTAATGTTGTTTTATATTTAATGTTGTATTAATATTGGAAGGGTTTGGCTTACTGGCAAAATTAAGGGTAGAAGAATCAGAATTTGTCCCAATTCTTATAGGTTTCAAGGCATCAAGAAGTTGGAGTGAGGGGGCTGGTGAGGTGGTGCTAGAGGTAAGGTGTCTGCCTTGCAAGCACTAGTATAGGACGGACCGAGGTTCGATCCCCCTGCATCCCATATGGTCCCATCAAGCTAGGAGCAATTTCTGAGCACATAGCCAGGAGTAACCCCTGAGCGTCAAACAGGTGTGGCCCAAAGACCAAAAAAAAAAAGAAAAAAAGAAAGGGGGGATTATTAGAGATAATGCTATTTTCATGGATGGAGCAGATAAACCCCTGAGCATCAAATGGGTGTGCCCCCCCCCAAAAGAAAAAGAGTTGGAGTGAGGGTTTCTTGTGTTTTACTTTGTTTTGTTTTGTGTGTGTGTTGATCCTGACTCCACACTCAGGCATCACTCCTGGCAGAGCTTGGGGAACTGTAAGGGATGCTGCAGAATGAACTGGGATCAGCCACAAGTAAAGTAAGCACATTCCTTACTTATCCTTATCTCTCCAATTTCCAGTAAGACTCTGGGGAAAAAAATCGAGGTCCTCAGAAAGACCAGGAGAATGAAGACCCAATGGCATATAAGGACCATGTGGGCCTTTGGAAAATCTGGGACACTTAGAATCACAGAGCACCAACTTGCAGAGAAAGCATCTGGCTTCTACAAGAGCCATGAAGAGTGTTAAAGATGCTGGTGAATATGAGCATGCCTTGATGAGCAACGGATACAACAGCAGTCTCCTTGGTAGAACACACAGTTTGTTACTGACAGCCAGCCCTTAGCAGTGGACATGCTTATCTGCTCTCATACTGCCCTAACCTTAGGCTCCACCCTTCTGTAAGTGTCCTGGGAAAGTTTCAGGGCATAATGAAGGCCATGGGCCTAACAGGTCAAGTCCACAGTATCCATCCACATTAAAATGCAAAGTATGTAATTGAGACTATGTCAAGCTAAGTTCAACTCCCTGGCCACCAGATGATTCACATCTCCAAGAATAGGTTCTTTACCAAGTTTAATGCGAATAAGTCTGAAGATGTGGTGGCTGAACAGCAGCTTGTCCCTATGGCTGTGGAATCACATATCCTGAGCTATGGGTTCTGGTCAAACGGCAGGCACTGCCCTCCTGAGAGTCTGCCCCATATGTATCTCCCTGACCACCAATCCTCTCCACCCCAAACAATAAATCCTGCTTCTTATTTTACAGAAAAAATGTATAAATAAAAGGAAAGAGCATGCTGAAAGTTAGTGTCACATGAAATAAATTATTCCATTAAAGGAGCATAGAATATAAAGATTGGTATTTAGTATCAAGACAGGTTTGCTGGAGTTAATCGAAGGACTAAAATATTAGATTTAGATGTCTCTTTCATTTTCTACTCAACAGAAATACATTAAAGGATTTGAAAGCAAAACCCCAATAGACAGGGTTGATTAAAAGAGATTAGAGACAGGCAGATCAGTTGAGAGATTAGTATTAAGAGATTATAAAGAGGCAATAGAGACAGAAGTAGGAATGAGAGATTTGTGGAATACAAAAACTTTGACAGGATTTTCCAACCAAACAAATGTAAAGAGTAGATGAAGAGGGGCCGGGAAGGTGGCGCTAGAGATAAGGTGTCTGCCTTGTAAGCTCTACCAAGGAACGGACCACGGTTCGATCCCCTGGCGTCCCATATGGTCCCCCCAAGCCAGGGGCGATTTCTGAGCACATAGCCAGGAGTAACCCCTGAGCGTCAAACGGGTGTGGCCCAAAAACCAAAAAAAAAAAAAAAAAAAAAAAGAGTAGATGAAGAATTCTATGAATCTTATAAGTAATAAAATCCTGAGTGCAGGCAGCCTCTCCCTGTCTATATTTCTAGAAGCCCTAGCCACAGTCATAGCCACGCCCCAAAGCCACCACCATTGTGGAATTCCTGGTTCATGTGGCAGCATATGCAGCTGCACAACACCTCCAAATTATTCAATACTCACACCCCAGTAGGAACATACCAAACTAGATGTAAAAGAAGCCACCTATGGTTAACAAAACCAATATGAGAATGATCAACTAGCAATAAAAAACTTACTTTGCAAACCTTCAGATAATGATTTAATGACCCCATTGCAAGATATAATAATTTTCACGTATTTTTTGGCTGTGTTTTGCTTGTTTTCTTTCATTGTAAACAAGCAATATAAAGTAAATTATGTCATGCCTGTCAAGGAAACAGAATTGGAAGTGAATGGGAATTTAGGGACAATGGTGGAGGGAATATTACACTCATGGTGGGATTAGAATTGGAACATGGAATGGCAGAAACAAATGTATTCTAAACGACTATGTAAACCACAGTGTTTAAATAAACTAATAAAAAAAATCTTTTAAAAAGGGTCTAAAGAACATAGTGGAATGATGTCAGGAGAAGAGAGTGCAAGTGGGAAATCTATGGAAATATCCAACCAAAAGAAAAAAGGCTAGGCAGGAGGTCAGAGAGTCATCAGTAAGAGCAGACTGCTGGAGGACCAGACTACAGTTTATTTTGGGTCACACCCAGCGGTGCTCAGGGGTTACTCCTGGCTGTCTGCTCAGAAATAGCTCCTGGCAGGCATGGGGGACCATATGGGACACCGGGATTCGAACCAACCACCTTTGGTTCTGGATCGGCTGCTTGCAAGGCAAATGCCCCCTGTGCTATCTCTCCGGGCCCCAGACTACAGTTTAAAAAAAAAAAAGCTATGAATTGGGGCCGGAGAAGTGGCACAGTGGTAGGGCACGCACTAACCTAGGACAGACCGAGGTTTGACCCCCCAGTGTCCAATATGGTTCCCCAAGCCAGGAGAGATCCTGAGAGTATTCCCAGGAGTAACCCCTGAGCATCACAGGGTGTGGCCCAAAAAGCAAAAAAAAAAAAAAAAAAACAAAAAACAAAAAAAAACAACTATGAACAATCATGGCCTTGAGCCTTAGTTTGAGAACCCTGGTCTGAGACTGAAAGGAGGAGTTAAGCCACAAAGAAAAGGAAGAGAGTCTGAGAGTATGCACACACGTTCTACATATGAGCACTGCAGGACTAAAACAAGTTGGCTGCTAAGCAGTACAGACAACAGCTGTAAAAATCCTAGCTGTAAATGTCCTAGGCATATGTGTCCTGTAGGCCATAGTTTGAGGAAACCTATGTTAGATTCTAAGACATGAGAAGCAGGACTCATCATATTTAACAACCCATTTAAAATCAGAGGCCACAAAAAAAAAATCCCTGGAGCCGTCATAAAAACTCACTTCTGCAGCCTCATCCTTTCCTATACCACATCAACTAACTAGTCTGCTTCTTTTGGTTGTTGTGGTTTGGGGCGGGGGGAGCAGGAAGGAGACTCAGTGGTGCTCAGAGCTGTCTCCTGACTCTGTACTCAGGGGTCACTCCTGGTCGTGTTCAGGGGATCATATGGGGTTACTGAGGACTAATTCAGGTTGCCCATGTGTGCTACCTGCTGTACTATTTCTCCGGGCCCAAACACAGTTTTTTTGACCTATTATTCTCTTTATAAAAATCCTTGACAATGGCCCACCACCACCTCCCCCATCCCTTGCACTGGGAAGTTGCATAGGTAAAGGGGAGGGGGTGTACTTTTTATGACTGAAACCCAACTACAAACATGTTCGTAACCATGGCACTTAAATAAAGATATTAGAAAAAATATTTTAAAAAATAATCCTTGCCGGGCCCAGAGAGATAGCATAGTGGGTGTTTGCCTTGCAAGCAGCCGATCCAGGACTAAAGGTGGTTGGTTCGAATCCCGGTGTCCCATATGGTCCCCCGAGCCTGCCAGGAGCTATTTCTGAGCAGACAGCCAGGAGTCACCCCTGAGCACCTC